>NW_021829649.1:15000-20000 GCF_006345805.1 Octopus sinensis | reverse complement strand
ACACCTACATGCTCCAACTCTACAAAAACGCTACACCGTTTCTTGCATGTTCTACAAGAGCTCTACAAAGATAACGTGTTCCAACTCTACAACTCAAGTCTTGGAACCGAAGTTTGTTGACGTAGAATGTGTAATGGAGAGTGAGTATAGATAAGAATTAGTAGCGAGAATAAAGTAGTTTGTAGGCAAAAAAAAAAGTGCAGTTTATATTGTACTAAAAGAGAAAAAAGTGCAGTTTATGCGGTACGCAAAAAGAAAGAAAGAAACATATTTTGTAAATTTGTAGAAATTGTGGATCTTTTCGGTTTGAACGACAGTTTTTTCTAGTGGTGTCATACGAAATTGTCACCCATAATTATGACCCTAGTATCGATCTATTGCATTTCAATCTATTTTAGGGTTAGGGGTGGGGGGAAGGTATCTTTTTTACTTCACAAATATAACTAAACCCAATCTGTTTCTTAAACGAGGGACATATTCATACGGCACAGAATGTTTTCACCTCAATGGACGTCAGTGATTGGTTGAAATTGCAGAAATTGAAGAAAAAAACTATGGAATTTTCTCAATAAAGCCAAGAGGAAAAGATGTTTTATAAACACATTCTACCAGTATACGAAGTTTAAATTTTTTTAGTTACCTAGAAATTATGTTAAAAACTGCCGTTCAAACAGAAAAGATCCGAAATTGTTGCTTAATACTCAGCTGGACTCTAATTGGACAGATATATGGCCCAATCAGAATCCAGCCATGCTTCCCCTATTTTATAATTGTACAAAATAATTTGATGGAAAAAAGTGATTTGAAAAGTGTTTAACTGCTATTACTAGCAGCTCAGCAAACTCTCGCTTGGGTTTGTTGAGGGGAAGGGCGAGATTTATCAGAAACATTCGTCTTTCTTCTTAAAATGGTTATTTTGTACAAATTTTCACGAAAAAAATGCTTTATTTTGCTTTTCTTTTTAAATGTTGCTTTTTTTTTTTACATTTATACTTTTACTGGTTTCATTCATTGTGCTACGCCCATACTGTAGCACAGAATTGAAAGACTGAGTTTTAGTCGATTATACCGGCTTACAAGATTGATAAAAATAAAGAGATCGATAAAATAAAGAAATCGATAAAAATAAAGTGCCTGGATTTTGTTTGGCATTTTGTAATTACATTATTCGACTCGTCTGTGTGTGTGTGTTTGAGTGTGTGTATGTGTGTGTGTGTGTGTGTGTGTGTGTGTGTTTGAGTGTGTATGTGTGTGTGAGTGTGTGTGTGTGAGTGTGTGTGTGTGAGTGTGTGTGTGTGTGAGTGTGTGTGTGTTGTGAGGTGTGTGTGTGAGTGTGTGTGTGGTGTGGGTGTGAGTGTGGTGTGTGTGAGTGTGTGTGTGTGTGGTGTGAGTGTGTGTGTGTGGAGTGTGTGTGTGTTTGAGTGTGTATGTGTGTGGTGTGAGTGTGGTGTGTGTTGAGTGTGTAGTGTGTGAGTGTGGTGTGTGAGTGGGTTGTGTGTGTGGTGGGTGTGATGTGTGAGTTGGGTGTGTGTGTGTGTGAGTGTGTGTGTGTGTGATGTGTGGTGATGTGTGTGGTGTGAGTGTGTTGTGTGTGGTGTGAGTGTGTGTGTGTGTGTGTGTGTGTGAGTGTGTGTGTGTGTGAGTGTGTGTTGTGTGAGTGTGTGTGTGTGGAGGGTGTGTGTGTGAGTGTGTGGTGTGGTGTGTTGTGTTGTGTGTGGTGTGTGTGTGTGTGTGTGGTGTGTGTAGGCAAATCAAAACGCGCACACACGAGGGGAAGTAAAAAAAAATTATCCGCACTTTCACCATAACATCTTTATTAATTTCAAACTGCCTTCTGCACATGCGCGCATATTGTTGGTACTATTGTGGTCATGCGATCGAAGTTTGAGCCTGATCGCACCATTTTTTTCTCTGGCTATACAGTGTAAGCATGACCGCTCCACTAGCAATGTGGAAGCACTCCGTCGGTTACGACGACGAGGGTTCCGGTTGATCCGAATCAACGGAACAGCCTGCTCGTGAAATTAACGTGTAAGTGGCTGAGCACTCCACAGACACGTGCACCCTTAACGTAGTTCTCGGGGATATTCAGCGTGACACAGAGAGTGACAAGGCCGGCCCCTTGAAATACAGGTACAACAGAAACAGGAAGAGTGAGAGTGAGAGGAAGTTGTGGTGAAAGAGTGCAGCAGGCATCACCACCATCCCCTGCCGGAGCCTCGTGGAGCTTTTAGGTGTTTTTCGCTCAATAAACACTCACAACTCCCGGTCTGGGAATCGAAACCGCGATCCTACGACCGCGAGTCCGCTGCCCTAACCACTGGGCCATTGCGCCTCCACACTAGCAATGTGCACCAAAGAAGAACAAAGAACAGTGATCTGATTTCACTGGTCAGGAGCTGTGTCAAGGGCCGAAATTTAGCGGAGGCTTTTAGCTCAATACGAGGACAGTGCACTACTGCGTAGAAATGTGTATAAGTGGATCGAGAAGTTTAAAGGTTATCGGACCCAAAAGGGCCTATACTGGAATACTACACGGAAAAGGAGTGTCCGATAAACAGTGTAGGAGACAGTGCTTTGCTGACCAACAAACCGAAGCCAGCAATTCGCACCAAACGCCGAAACCTATTGTCAAAGTTTTAATATTCCATGATAATGCACGCCTCACACGACCGCCCAGCCCGTTAAAACCATTAACCAATTGGGTTTTGGTGTGCTGGAACACTTTGCTTACAGCCCAGATGTCGCCCCTTCCGACTATCATATCTTTGGACCGAAAACCATTAACCAATTGGGTTTTGGTGTGTTGGAACACTTTGCTTACAGCCCAGATGTCGCCCCTTCCGACTATCATATCTTTGGACCGAAAACCATTGACCAATTGGGTTTTGGTGTGTTGGAACACCTTGCTTACAGCCCAGATGTCGCCCCTTAACGACTATCATATCTTTGGACCGAAAACCATTAACCAATTGGGTTTTGGTGTGTTGGAACACTTTGCTTACAGTCCAGATGTCACCCCTTCCGACTATCATATCTTTGGACCGAAAACCATTAACCAATTGGGTTTTGGTGTGTTGGAACACCTTGCTTACAGCCCAGATGTCGCCCCTTAACGACTATCATATCTTTGGACCGCTCAAAGATGGTCTACAATGTCGATTTCCTACGGATGAAGATGTGCAGGGGTATAAATGGTTGCACGACCAAGCGAAAACCTTCCTCTTGGAGGGAATACGCAATCTTGTAGACCGCTGGACCAAATGCATGGAAAAGGAAGGAAACTATATAAAAAATAATGTACTTGTTTATCCATTGTCAGCTTCTGTATATGGATGAAGCGGGAAGACCGAAAATGGCTTGAAAGTCATAAACATGCCGGCGGGAAATATCATTAAGTGAGACAAACTGACTGAATCAGCTTTGCTGACTGACAGGTGACGGTCGTTTGGAAAAAGCGCGGGCTAAAACTATGCGCCTTCTCTAGTCAGTTATGGTGAGACAGTATCACGTGACAACTTGCTGGGGCTGCCTGCTGGAGCCTAGCAGGCAGGTATTTAAAGGGAAAAATTTGACAAGTCAGTCAGTCACCGGCTGACACTCGCTGACGATACATCGAAGGGGCCAGGGAACAGAAGAAAGAAGAAGAAAGAAGACATGCACCCAACACCAGAGCTGAAGACACCTCTGAAAGGGGGTGCCCCACCACGTCAAAACGGTAGAGGAGTAGGGGCAGAAACCGGACGTGGTTCCTCCTGATGATGTCTTGAGCTAACTGGATCCTATAAAGGATCTGTTGTGATAGCAGACCACGAAACGCGGTTGTAATTCCTCCTTGTTTGTCCCCTGTTTTTGTGTGAATACATTGGAAAAACAAGAGTGGGTAAAATTTCTGACTCTCCCTCGTATGTGTGTGTGTGTGTGTGTATACACAAATAATGGAGGCGCAATGGCCCAGTGGTTAGGGCAGCGGACTCGCGGGCATAGGATTGCGGTTTCGATTCCCAGACCGGGCGTTGTGAGTGTTTATTGAGCGAAAACACCTAAAGTTCCACGAGGCTCCGGCAGGGGATGGTGGTGATCCCTGCTGTACTCTTTCACCACAACTTTCTCTCACTCTTACTTCCTGTTTCTGTTGTACCTGTATTTCAAGGGGCCGGCCTTGTCACTCTCTGTGTCACGCTGAATATCCCCGAGAACTACGTTAAGGGTACACGTGTCTGTACGTTAATTTCACGAGCAGGCTGTTCCGTTGATTCGGATCAACCGGAACCCTCGTCATCGTAACCGACGGAGTGCTTCCATCCATGTGATTGGTCGGAGATTTGGACAGTACTCACGTGTATGTGCGCACGCACGGAGCTGTATATGCATGCAGTAGCAGTATGACTCGGCGTTGCTGGGTCATAGTGCTAGTTATGAATAAACGAAGCGGAAAGTTTGGATGTTCAAATGCTTCGTTTTCCTTATTATCAGTATAGTGACTTTACACTCTAAGTAGCCTGGTAATAAACCGTAACGTCTGATGGTAGTTTTAAGGAAATATAACTTAGAATGAAGGCGGCGGGCTGGCAGAAACGTTAGCACGCCGGGCGAAATGCTTAGCAGTGAATTTGAACTCACAACGTAACGACAGACGAAATACGGCTACGCATTTCGCCCGGCGTGCTCGCATGAGGGGCGTAGCACGACAGTGTCAGCGTAGAAGGAGAGAATTGTTGCGCGAGGAACCGAAAGGATAAAAGGCAAAGTCGACCTCGGCAGAATTTGAACTCAAGAGTAAAGACAGACGAAACACCGCTGAGCGTTTAGCCCGGCGTGCTAGCCATTCTTATTTCTTAATTACCCACAAGGGGCTAAACACAGAAGGGACAAACAAGGACATACAGACGGATTAAGTCGATTACATCGACCCCAGTGCGTAACTGGTACTTATTTAATCGACCCCGAAAGGATTAAAGGTAAAGTCGACCTCGGCAGAATTTGAACTCAAGAGTAAA
>NW_021829649.1:0-7500 GCF_006345805.1 Octopus sinensis | reverse complement strand
ACCTATTGAAGGGGTCCTTCAGTTTTTCTAAGCCCTTTAAAAAGAACTCGCAAGGTAAGGCCTCCAACCAGGTTTTTCACGATACCCTTAAAGCCAAGAACTTTTCAGACCCACCTCGCATATCTGTTCTCACACACACACACACACACACCACACAACACACACACACATATATATATATATATATATATCTTATATATATGGTGAATAATAATATATATATATATATATGGTGTGTGAAATTATATATATAATATATGGTGATAATTTACATATGTATATATATATATATATATATATATATATATATATATTATATATATATATATATTATATATAATATATATATATCTATATATATATATATATATATTATATATATATATATATATATATATATATATATATATATACTATATAATATATATATATAATATATATATATATATATATATATATATAATATATTTTATATATATATATATATATATATATATATATATAGTGAAGGCGCATGGCTCAGTGGTTAGAGCGTCGAGCTTACGATCGTGAGGTGTGTGAGCTCGAATCCCGGTCCGGGCTGCGTGTTGTGTTCTTGAGCAAAGCACTTTACTTTAACGTTGCTCCAGTTCACTCAGCTGTAGAAATGAGTTGCGACGTCACTGGTGCCAAGCTGTATCGACCTTTGTCTTTCCCTTGGATAACACTGGTGGCGTGGAGAGGGGAAGGCCAGTATGCATGGGCGACTACTGGTCTTCCATAAAAACAACCTTGCCCAGACTTGTGTCTAGGAGGGTAACTCTCTAGGTGCAAACCCATGGTCACTCATGACGAAGGGGGGTTCTTTTACCTTTTATATAATATATATATATATATATATATATATATATATATATATATTATATATGGGAATAATCAATTTATCTACTTGGGGAAATTATATATATATATATATATATATAGAGAGAGAGAGAGAGAGAGAAGGGGCTTTCTGTGATTTTTTTTATCTGATATCTTCTGTAACAACAGAACATCGCTGCACCATACCACTTGCCCCCAGGAATGGCATGAGAGACTGCCACAGAAGCGAAGCTGGGGTACACTGTACCCTCGTCTGTATGGAAGGGTACGCGTTCGCCTTGCAACCCGCTGAAAAATATTTCTGTAGCTTCGAAGACTACGAATGGACACCAAAGAGCCACTTGCCATTCCCGGACTGTTCAGGTAAGAAACACACGTCCGATAACGTCTGCCATTCCTTCGTCTGTCTGTTCGTCTGTCTCTCTGTCCCCTACTGTCAGCCTGTCATTCTATTTGCTTTTCTCTCTTTTATCATCTGCCAGTCTGTGACTGTCCGTCCGTCCGTCCGTCTGTCCATCTGTCTGTTTGTGTCTGTCTGTCTGTCTCTGTCTGCTTGTCTATTTGTCTGTCTATGTCTGTCAGTGTCCCTCTGTCTGTCTATCTGTCTATCTATATGTAACGGGAAGGTTTACGAAAATAAACAAAAGACGAAGGCAGCTGGAGTACAAACAAACAATGTATTAGTATAGCGCTCAGGAATAGAAATAGAAAAGTCTTTTACGTTTCGAGCCTACGCTCTCGGACAGAAAGATACACAGAAAAAACAAGCGAGAGAGAAAAAGAATATGTATATATAATATATATATATATATATATATAGATATATATATATATAAGTTTACGCAAATAAACAAAAGACTAGGCAGGTGGAGGAGAAACAAACAAATGTATTAGTATGGCGCTCAGGAAAGAAAAGTCTTGTACGTTTCGAGCCTACGCGCTCGGATAGAAAATACACAGAAAAAAAACAAGGAGAGAAAAAAAAGAATATATATATTATATATATATATATATATAAAAGAGAGTTTACGAAAATAAACAAAAGACTAAGGCAGGTGGAGTACAAACAAACAAATTATTAATATAGCGCTCAGGAAGAGAAATATAGAAAAGTCTTTTACGTTTCGAGCCTACGCTCTTGGACAGAAAGATACACAGAAAAACAAGGAGAGAAAAAAAATGAATATATATATTATATATATGTGTGTGTATAGATATATATATATATATATATATATATATATATGTGTGTGTATATATATATATATATATATATATATATATATAATATATAAAGGGAGAGTTTACGAACATAAACAAAGACTAGGCAGGTGGAGTATAAACAAACAATGTATTAGTATAGCGCTCAGAATAGAAAAGTCTTTTACGTTTCGAGCCTACGCTCTCGGACAGAAAGATACACAGAAAAAACAAGAGAGAAAAAAAAGAATATATATATATATTATATATATAATTAATATATATATATACTATATATCTATATATATATATATATATAGATATATATATATATATATAATATATATATATATAAGGGAGAGTTTACGAAAATAAACAAAAGACTAAGGCGGTGGAGTACAAAACAAACAATTATTAAATAGCGCTCAGGAATATGAAATAGAAACGTCTTTTACGTTCGAGCCTACGCTCTGGACAGAAAGATACACAGAAAAAACAAGGAGAGAAAAAATGAATATATATAGATAAACTATATATATATATATAAGATATATATATATATATAATAATATATATAATATATATATATATATAAAGGGAGAGTTTACGAAAATAAACAAAAGACGAAGGCAGGTGGAGTACAAACAAACAAATGTATTAGTAGCGCTCAGGAATAGAAAAAGTCTTCTACGTTTCGAGCCTACGCTCTTAAGGGACACGACAGAAAGGAACACAGAAAAAAACAAGGAGAGAAACAAGGAGAGAAAAAAAGGAGAGAAAAAATGCGTGTAGGAGCTTGTATGTCTATGTCTGCCTGTCTTTCTGTCTATGCCTATTTGTCTGTCTCTGTCCCTCTGTCTGTCTGTCCGTTTGTCTGTCTGTCTGTCTGTCTGTGTCTCTGACTGTTGTTCTTGATTTTTTTTTTGTCCCTTTCTCTTTTTGCCTCTGCTGCTCTGATGTAAATATGGTAAATGTGATAAGTTTAAGAAATGTGCGTGCGTGTGTGTGTGTGTGTCAGTGTGTGTGTGTGTGTGTGTGTGTGTGTCAGTGAGTGTGTGTGTGTGTGTCAGTGAGTGTGTGTGCGCGTGTGTGTTTGGAAGTCTGTGTGGGGGAGTCTGTGTGTATGTGTGTCTGTGTATGTGAGACTACCATCATCAACATCACCACCATCATTATCATCACTATCACCATTATCAACAGCCCCTCTTCAACATCCCCTTCACTTTCTCCTCCTCCTCCTCCTCCTGCTGCAGTCCAACAGGTTTCAAATGACGTCATCCAGCCAGCGCGGTTAACTTTCTTGGGGAATGTGTTATGCGATGAAGTGAGGGCGTTGAACCGAATCGAGGACAACTTTAAACACAGAGTCACCCAGCTGGTACGTATCATCTATGTATGCGTGTGTGTGTGTGTGTTATTGTTGTTGTTGTTCTTAGCGGTGGTGTTGTGTCATCCTGGGACCGTGTTGACTCCGCATACCACTGGGCGAGCTGGCAGAACCGTTAGCACGCCGGGCGAAATGCTTAGCAGTATTTCGTCTGTCGCTACGTTCTGAGTTCAAATTCCGCCGAGGTCGACTTTGCCTTTCATCCTTTCGGGGTCGATTAAATAAGTACCAGATACGCACTGGGGTCGATATAATCGACTTATTCCGTTTGTCAGACGAAATACCTATTTCTTTACTACCCACAAGGGGCTAAACACAAAGAGGACAAAAAAGGACTGACAAACGGAATAAGTCGATTATATCGACCCCAGTGCGTATCTGGTACTTATTTAATCGACCCCGAAAGGATGAAAGTCAAAGTCGACCTCGGCGGAATTTGAACTTAGAACGTAACGGCAGACGAAATACCTATTTCTTTACTACCCACAAGGGGCTAAACAAAGAGAGGACAAAAAAGGACTGACAAACGGATTAAGTTCTAAGTTCAAATTCCGCCGAGGTCAACTTTGCCTTTCATCTTTTCAGGGTCGATTAAATAAGTACCAGTTACGCACTGGGGTCGATATAATCGACTTAATCCGTTTGTCAGTCCTTTTTTGTCCTCTTTGTGTTTAGCCCCTTGTGGGTAGTAAAGAAATATCTGCATACCACTGTATCTCACAGTTGGTCAAGAGGCAAACGACTCCATGGCAACCACATATCCCACTTTAATCCACAAATCTCCAATTCAGTTTGACAATCCAGACTCCGTTGATAATTCTTCAATATCACCATCTTGGATTCTTTCTGGTAAAGCCTGGGACGCAACTGCTTCAAAACCTCCAACCTCTAAATCCGGACGTCCCGCCGAGACCAGATTACTCAGTTTGAGTGCAAGACCCTATACATACATACATACATACATACATACATACATACATACATACATACATACACACACACACACATACATACATACATACATAAATACATACATGCATACATACATGCATGCATACACACACACATACATACATACATACATACGTACATACACACACACACACATACATACATACATACACACACACACACATACATACATACATACATACTTACACACACATACATACATGCATCATACATACATACATACATACACACACACATACATGCATGCATACATGCATACATACATACATACATACACCACACATACATACTTACATACATACATACTTACATACTTACATACATGCATACATACACACACACACACACACACACAAATATTTATAAGTAAGGGCAAAAGAAAAAATTTCTAATGCCAAAATATGCCGAAAATAGACACTACCTCAATAGACATGTAATTTATCACGGTTATTGACGTAGTGTCTATTTTTGGCATATTTGGCATTAGAAATATTTTCTTTTGCCCTTACTCATAAATTGTTTATAAATTTAACCTTTAAAGGTATTTTTTAATATGCTGGCCATTGATAGAATTTTTTTCGAAAAATTCTATCCTATATATATATATATTTATTTACTTATTTATATGAATAAGTATAAGATCGTTAATTTAAGAATAAAATAACGATTTTATCAAGTGGTCAGCATGGAAAAAATAACCTTCAAAGGTAATAATTATTAAAATTATAAATTAGGTTATCTACGAGATACCACCATGCTGAAAATAGCAGCCATGATCTGACTTTGAAACCACCTAATGTTGGTTAATGGAATAACTATAAAAATGAATCTTTTCAATTTAACTACATTCTATATTTGTATGCAGCTGAAGATTGGCCTACATTTTAAAACTGATGTAATACATGCATTATTCAATTAAATGGAGTCGCGTGAAACGACCGTACTGCGTTACATTTGGATATCCTTGTTGCTTATTTTGATTATAATCACCCCACTTGATTTATATGGATAATACCATACTAAATTCTGGTGCCTTTAACTTAAGTACCATATTCATCTAAATCTTTACTGAACTACATATATATATATATATATATATATATATATATATATACCTGGACACTAAAGAAAGCTGACCAGAAGAGAATTAATGCATTCGAGCTTTGGTGTTGGAGAAGACTTTTACGGATTCCATGGACAGCGAGGCTCACCAATGGAGAAGTTCTTAAGCAGATCATGCCGAAACTGTCGCTAGAAGCTAGGATCACCAAGTATAGATTGGCATATTTCGGTCATATTATGCGGAGAAAATCCCTGGAGAAGGACATCATGCTCGGAATGGTCAGTGGCAAGAGAGGAAGAGGCCGATCAAGAACCTGCTGGCTTGACACCATCAAGTGTGATACCGGAATGGACATGGCCAGTCTGAAAGAAACGGCCCGATAGAACTGACTGGAGGACTCTGATCCAACGAGTGACCGAGAGTCGACTTCGACTGAGGGGATATATATATATATATATATATATATATATATATATATATATATATTATATATATAATATATATATATATATAAATCAATATTAGGGTAGCAAAAAATTCATAGAAATAATTTGCCACCAGCGCCTAGTGAGAAAGAGGAAATAGTCAGAGACTATTAATAATTCAACAACAATTGAGGAACGGCTATAATAGGCCGTTCGACCCACTAGAATAGCAGCCAGGGCTCCAACCGTAAATGTTTTTTTAATTTTTCCTCTGATTTCGTAATTACTGCTATTTCTATTGGTCGAACGGCCTATTATAGCCGTTCCTCAATTGTTGTTATATATATATATATATATATATAATATATATATATATTAATATATATATATAATATGATTTTAAATCAGTATCACACACACACACACGTACATGTATATATAAAATATAATCAAATGTATTGTATTTGACAGGTGAACGGCATGTGTACAAACAACATTGAGTGTGAAGTTGAAGATGTGGACACAACTTGCGAGGATGTCAGGCGTGAGTATCTCTGCATGCACCTGTTTGTGTGTGTGTGTGTTTTAGCTGTTTCAGTTATTGGACTGTCGCCATGCTGGAGCACGTCCTCGAAGGGTTTTAATCACGCAAACCAGCTCCAGGAATTTGCTTTTGTTTTTACTTGATAAAAACCTGGTGCTTATTCTATCGGTTCTTTTGCGAAACTGCTAAGCTACGGGGATGCAAACAAACCAGCACCGGTTGCCAGGGATTGACAGGGGACAGACACAAACGCAAAGACATATTACTTATACACACACAAACACTCAGATGCACATGAACACATATACATATAAAGACATGCACGCACACACACACACACACACACACACACACGAACATGAATACACATACATACACATATGCACATATGTTTGTGTTTGTGTGCAGCAAATGCCTCGCTGTGTCTCAGAGATATTTTAAAAGCCTACGTTCTGAGTTCAAATTCCACTGAGGTCGACTTTGTCTTTCATCCTTTCGGGGTCGATAAATAAGTACCAGTGAAACATTGGGGTCGATGTAATCGATTAGTCTCCTTCCCACAGTGAGAGAGCAATGCATGCCATCAAAGTGACACTGGGGTAAAATATCATCATCATTATTATTATTATTATTATTATTATTATTATTATTATTATTATTATTATTATTATTATTATGATTATTATTATTATTGTTGTTGTTGTTGTTGTTGTTTTATTATGTTATTATTATTATTATTATTTTATTATATTTTTGTTGTTGTGTTGTTATTATTATTATTATCATTATCATTATTTTATTATATTATTATTATTATTATTATTATTATTATTATTATTATTATTATTATTATTATTATTATTATTATTTTATTTCCTCACCTGTTTTCCTTCCCAGTTGAAGACTTCAACAAGATACAACTGTCAGCAGATCGGACCAAACGCAGTCTTGATTGGTCAGAAGCGCTTCAACATCAATTCCCGGTCAGTGTTCGCGTGAAACGACATTCCACGAACAACATGAGTCGAATTATGTTCCACTTAAAAAT
>NW_021829648.1:22500-31747 GCF_006345805.1 Octopus sinensis | reverse complement strand
TTGCGCTTCACAGTCAAGTGGGGTTTAAGTTTGATCCTTAGTTGCGTAGCAAGTTGGGCAAATATCCTCTACTCCAACTTCGAGCCGATCACCAATGTCTGGGAGTGAAATGTCGTTGAAGAAAACTGTATCGGATACATATATACACACATACACATGCAGCCATTTATCAGTGAACTATGGAAAAATTGGTGCGAAGACGAAAATACTTTGTGTGTTGGTTTATGTCACCTTACGCTCAACTTACTTTGTCTTTCGGTATTTACGAGATTAGTAGAATAAGTACCAGAAAAAGTCGATATAATTGACTAAAGCCCTTGAGAGCGATGCCCCAGCATTGCTTCAGTCAAATGATTGAAACTGTTATAAAAATAGATCAGCAGCTGGAACCGACAGTGAGAGTTGATGTGTGTGTGTGTGTGTGTGTGTGTGTGTGTGTGTATGTATATATATATATATATATGTATGTATGTATGTATGTATGTATGTATGTATGTATGTATGTATGTATGCATGTATGTGTGAGTGTTATAAAACACGCGTTTCATCAAATTATGGCCAGGATTACATAATTGTTTGTTGATATGTTATATAATCTTGTTAACATACCTAGTCATATATGCTTCATATTTATCTTATAACGATGAATTGACCATGCTAAACTGTGATTACTTACTGTGTGATTATTTAACCCTGTAGCTAACGGCTTCTAAAATGAGAAATCCTGTAGCTAACGCCATCTAAAATGAGAAACCCTGTAGCTAGCGCCATCTAAAATGAGAAATGACCCAAGAACCTGTATAATCCTCGTAAAGCACACCAAGACAAAGCAAAAGAACAAGGAAGACGAAAACAAACCAGCGAACATTAACAATGACCGGGCAATTCCCCTCATCAGATAGCTAACGAATATCATTGTGATATCGACACCCAAGTCAGGATAACTACTTCCGTTGGTATCAAGCAGTTTTAGAGAAAAAAATATCAAGTACCGTTTGGGAAATATACAAACTACCCGGTGCACAAATCATAAGTGCACACATTCCAAACGTCAATATATGATTCAATTTAAGGCGGCGAGTCGGCAAAATCGGTAGCACGCCAGAGAAAATGTTTAACTGCACTTCATCAGTCTTTACGCGTGTATGTGTATACGACGAGCTTCCACACAGCTTCCGTCTACCAAATCGTAAGGCGCTAGTCAACCCGGGGCCATACATAGTATAAGACACTTACTCAAGACAGCGCATGGTTGCGAAGCGAAAGTCTTAACCACACATCTTGATTATATTTAGAATATACTTATTTTTTTCTTCAAAATATTTTCAGGTGAATATTTTTTTTTATTCAAGTCTAGTCAACATTTCAATCAATTTTATCTGCGATCAACTCGTGTCATACAACTGGATATGTACAGAATACATAATCGAATTCAAATGTACATGCATCACACGTAGTCGTGTATGAAAACATAACTTTACTAGCCTTTAATTTAGAAATAAAAGTCCCTAGTTCGAATCTGGTATGGTACGAAGTACACATCTAGTTAGGAAGAAGACGCAAAACAACAATTTGAGATCGAACTGATCATAACGAAGTGCAAATGTAATTATTAAATTATTGTAATTATCTCTAAAGATGCAGTTAATCAGAAAATTATAATTTTCTCCGTCTTCACTGTTTGTTTGTGATAAGAATAGGCGTGAGTATGGCTGTGTGGTTAAGAAACTCGATTTACAACCATGTGTTTTTTAGGTTCGGTCCCACTGCACGGCACCTTGGGCAAATGTCTTCTACTATAGACTCGGGCTAGGTGAATGAATTTGATCGACGGAAACTGAAAGAAACCGTCACACATACATACATATACATAGACATTCATACATACATACATACATACATACATACATAGATATATATATATATATTTCTTTGAACTTTTTCTTTTCTCCTTTCCGACTATGCTCGAAACGTCAAACTCTCTCCTTTCACCAAGCGTCAAGCTAATACATTTCTTATGAATAATAGTAAGAAGAACCCTGATATTAAAAATAGAAAGGCTAAACCTAGAAATAAAACGAATAAAACATGTAATTGTCGTAATAAGGAGCTTTGTCCCCTAAAATGGTTCTGTTTAAGGAGAAATGTCATATAAAAAGTTGATGCCTCAACCCTTAATGAACCTAAAAAGATTTACATAGGTAGTACGACTGATTTTAAGATATATATATATAGGGCGCATACAAACTCATACCTTTGATTATCCCCTTAATGACACTTTGGGGATGATATATATATATATATATATATATATAATAATGACACTTTGGGGATTATATATATATATAATATATATATATATATATAATATATATATATATATACGTATAAATGTAAGTATGTACATATACGTATGTATATATATGCATATATATATATATTTTATATTATATATATACACGTAAACACACACACACACATACTGTGAAAATTATAAGGGTAGAAAATTTAGAAAAAAATTCATACCGATGGCTACGATGCATAATAAAAGTCAATAGACAATATATTTTCATATGTAAGAGTGTATAAGTATTTATACACAGGGAGGTGACCCTTGACAGGACGCCTTACAAGCTAGAAAGGGCAGCCAAATCCAAACCACGAAAAAAATTAATTCTAAAGAGAATGAAAACAAAAATTATTTATAGTTAACCCCAAACTAGAGTTTCTTTATTAATGAACAAATAAATTAATTTGTCATCCGTACGTCATCAGTGGGATCACTAAGACAATGCATAATTATGTATCTAATACGTACCGAAATCACACATGCGTGCTGCATACTTATACATTGCGTTTTCAGATCAACCGCACAAGCGCATTCACATAGTCACATAGTCAGTGGTTTAGGTTTGGCTACCCTTTGTAGCATGTAAGGCTTCCTATCAGGGTCACCTCTCGCATATATATATATATATATATATATATATATATTATATCTATATATATATATCTATATATATATATATATATATATTATATATATAATACATACATATATAATATATAGTGAAATTTATTGAAAAATAAAAGACGAAGACAGGTGTATGAACAACAAGCAAGTGTATTAGTTTGACATTCGGGAAAAATGAAAACGTATTTTACGTTTCGAGCCTATGCTCTTCAATAAGAGGAATAAGAGGAATAAGCAGAGAGAGAACGAAAAAAAAAACGTGTCGAGTTCAGGGTCCAACATAGCGAATGTTACATATATATATAATATATATATATATATATATATATATTATAATATATATATATAATATATATGTAGGATATAAACATTTTTTCAAAAAAATTTTATCAATGGCTAGCAGTCTTTTTTTTTGGCATATTGGCATTAGAATTTTTCTTTTTTGCCTTATTTTGTAATATGTATGTATTATGTA
Source organism: Octopus sinensis (assembly GCF_006345805.1). Taxonomy (NCBI): domain Eukaryota; kingdom Metazoa; phylum Mollusca; class Cephalopoda; order Octopoda; family Octopodidae; genus Octopus; species Octopus sinensis. The sequence continues at coordinate 28,298 of NW_021829648.1, read as the reverse complement.
GTATGTATGTATGTATGTATGTATGTATGTATGTATGTATGTATGTGTTTGAGTTTGACTTCCCTACCGCTTGACACCCGTTGTTGGCTAAATTATTTGTCCGTATCCTAGCGTTTCGGCATAAGAGATCGATAGACTTAGTACCATAAATACTAGTGTCGATTTGTTCGACTCAATCCTTCAACGCTGTGGTACTCCAGCATGGCCACAGTATAATGACTGAAACAAGAAATACATAAAAAATAAGGATTGATACTGTAGTATGAATTGTCATTTATCGTTGGGCGGGCAAATATTTATGTGAATCAGAAGAACATCGAACAAAATAGTTTACAGATTTTTGTTGCATCTGTATGTTATAAGGTAAAATCAGGCCATGTAATGATATTACAGCTTACATTCATGCTAAGCTGGCTTCGCAAATTAGTTTTTTTGTCGTTGTCTTTGCTGTTTAACCCCAGGTTAACCCTGCTTCAACAGAACTATGATGAGAGAAATTATTTTAACCAGAGTTCATCCTTTGTGTCTTTCATTTTACTTAAGATTGTATCGAAAGTAGCAAGCTTGTGGAATCGTTACCATGCCGGACAAAATGCTTAGCGACATTTCTTTCCGCCGTTTACGTTCGGTCTTCAAATTCCGCTGAGGCCCATACGGGGTCGATAAAATAAGAACCAGCTGAGCACGGTTGTTGGTGTTACCAACTAGACCCCTCCCCCAAAGTTTCATGCCTTGTGCCTATAGTAGAAAAGATTTAAAACGAAAGCAAATGTGACGAGCTGGTAGAATCATTAGCGCGTCGGTCATTTCAACTAGCTCTTTACGTTCTGCGACCAAATTCCACCGAGGCTGACTTTGCCTGTCATCCTTTTGGGGTCGATAAAATAAGTACCAGTTAAGTACTGTGAGGATGTAACCAAGTAGACGACTCACACTATTTAAAACAGTTTGAGTGTGAAAACAAGCAGATTTAACTTTTATTTCTATGTCATCGAGCGACCGTTGGCTCACAAACTGGTTTCGATTCCTGGTTGAAGACAACTATATTAAGCAACTGATGCCTCAAGATAAACATGAGTGTCATGCTAGGCCTTGTGCCAAAGTTATAATTTATCATTTATCATTTATCTCTTAGCCACTGTTTTCTGTCTTGTTGCAGTCTTTTACTAGAATATCTTAGTCGGGGAGGTGCGAGTTATTCATCTCTACTCTAGTGCTTTCATTTCTAGTTACTACATAGAATTTATAGTTTCTTCCTCGTCTATAATTGTGAGAAGTAATGTACGGGCCTACATACATATGCCAGTCTTTTCAAAAGTGGAAATTTTCTACACGCACATACATACATACACACAAACGTTGATACATACATACATACATACATACATACATACATACATACATACATACATACATACATACATACATACATACATACGTGTATGCAGACGTATGCATGTACATACATATGCACGTATATACATTAATGTATTAATAAAATACATTTGCTAACGTAGAATGTAAATTACAAGTTTTAGAAAGAGATCAGCTTACACACTCGCACGTACGTTTGTGTGTATGTGTGTATGTATGTATGTATGTATGTATGTATGCATGTATGTATATATGTGTGTATATATGGCGAGCGAGTGTATGTTCATATATACATGCATTTATTATATATTCACACGCACGCACACATACATAGATACAAGTACATATATACGTGTGTGTCTCTCTCTATATACATACACACATACATGTATAATATATATATATATATATATATATATATATATATGCATTATATATATATTGTATATATATGCGTGTGTGTGTATGTATATGTATAAATATATCAACACATACGTATATATAAACACAAACGCACACACACAAAGTTAGCCACAGACACACAAGCACGCACACACACACAGTCACACACACAACATATCTTTAAGTATGGTATATCGATGTATTATGTCGTTATCTCAACAGTCATTATTCTTTCTTTTAAAGTTGTCAATAAACATCCAACCTCAAAGAGAAGAACAAAGCGCTTTAAACTGTGTTCAGACACCACAGTCTCTTTAAACCGTTTTCAGACAATAACAACAGACTTTAATGGCGTTCAAATGTGAACAACAACAACAATAATAATAATAATAATAATAATTTGGCACTCCATCTATAGACACCAATAAAGCAGATTAAGCATCTTTAGGCGACGAGTATCTCTGAAAGGCGATCTTTGAACGACTGACCAATTTTCAGAGTCACATATCTTTTCGAAGTAGAGAATTTGTACAATTCCGATGATATAAAATATATATTTGTCAATTCATCCGTCCATCCGTCCGTCATTCCGTCCGCCCGTCGGTCCGTCGGTCCGTCCGTCAGTCAGTCAGTCAGTCAGTCAGTCAGTCAGTCAGTCTTTCTGTCTGTTTGTCCGTCTGTCTGTTTATTACTCTTTAACACGAATAGTATTGACGGTAACTTCGAAATAACTTCACTGTCAATATTATTCTGGTTAAAAAAAAAAAAGATTAATATGGATTGACAAGCCACATGTGACGACAAAAGAGACGAACTTCAATATCAGTCGTCGTAAGCCCGGTATCGTTAACACCATCAACTGCAAATACGAAAAAAACCTACAAAGCAGCTGAAGAAGTGCTGCAATCATCGTATCGTTGACACGGGAACTTGAAGATCTTTATGTAAGTCTCCATTACTATATTATGTTATATTACTCTCTATATATATAGCATAATATAATAAATGATTTCATATATATATATATATATATATATATATATATATATATATATATATATTAAGTATAAGGTGTATTATGAGCATTTATAGGACACAGTCCTATATCAATTCAACAAACAATTAAAGATGGAGAAGTGAACATCTTTTCTTCTCCATCTTTAATCGTTCGTTGAGTTGATATAGGACTGTTCTATAAATGCTCATAATACACCTTACACTTGTACAATTTTCATATTTTTAATAAAAGACTTGCAATAGCAAGCTATAATTTAATATGAAGAATCTTTATTAGAAATCTAACTTGGATCCCACAAAATAAAACTGTTCTAATTGAACTCAACCTTTCTCATATATATATATATATATATATATATATATATATATATATATATATATATATATATATGTATGTATGTATCAAAAGGATGTGTTATAATACTATTCCACATATGCAAAAACAGCCATACCAACAATCTAGCATATCTCCATCATCAGCTGCCTCACGGATATCATTATGGTTTCGACACCTAGGTAGTACCATTCAGTCCGGCGGAGTCAACTGAACTAAAATAAGTGTAGTTTAGGAAAAAACATACCAAAGAAACCACAACTTTCAAACACATAAATCTATACACATCGGTATTAATAGTAAACGTACAATAAAGAGAGTCAAGACTATTGAAAAGGTTGCAAGACGCAACGAAAATTTTAGAAAATAAAAATAAGAAATAAGTGGAAATTTTACCGGTGAGTGTGTTAAATAATAAAGCACTAAAAGAGAATGACTCTCCCCAGATACAAAAGAATATGCTTCAACACACGAACTCATATAAAGAATCTTGCAAACCAAATCCAAAAACGAAATGCAATAAAGAAATTATACACTAAATAGCAACCAATCTTTAAGTCCATACAAATAATAATGCCACTAGTCAGTCTTCCATAGTTACTACTATGATAAAATTCAATTCTCCCCAAAACAAAATACGATTGAATTTAATTTAACGAATAATATAATAATTATGAGGGAAATACATTATTTCATAATTCAAAAGTTAATAATAAAAACACTACATACTCATTAATATATATTACTCTTACAAGCTTTAATGTAAAATTGCCAGTAACTAATAGAAACATCAAATTTTATTAAATAGGAACTAATAAAAGTATACTTGTAATTAACTATTATTATAAAACCTTGCTACGATTAAAGCTAAATTAAAACTGTTTAAAAGATAATAAAACTACAAAGTATTAACACTTATATGTTTTTTCAAACCACGTGATTCCAACACCTCTAGAGCTTAAAAGACTATCTTAATTATTGATGACGAAATAGGTAGTTACAACTTCCTCAATTGTCTCAAACAATACTGGTGACGTAGTGAGCAAATAACACACACACACACACACACACACACACACACACACACACACACACCACACACATATATATATATATATGGATAGATAGATAGATAGAGAGAGAGAGGGGGAGAATTTATTTATCAATTCACATTGCCAATTTTTGCACTGCTTGGCTGTTTGGTAAGTAGCTTGCTAACCAACCACATGGTTCCGGGTTCAGTCCCACTGCGTGGCATCTTGGGCAAGTGTCTTCCGCTATAGCCCCGGGCCGACCAATGCCTTGTGAGTGGATTTGGTAGACGGAAACTGAAAGAAGCCTGTCGTATTTATGTATATATATATAAGTGTGTGTGAATATGTTTGTGTGTCTGTGTTTGTTCCCCTAGCATTGCTTGACAACCGTGCTGGGTGTGTTTTACGTCCCCGTAACTTAGCGGTTCGGCAAAAGAGACCGATAGTATAAGTACTGGGCTTACAAAGAATAAGTCCCGGGGTCGATTTGCTCGACTAAAGGCGGTGCTCCAGCATGGCCGCAGTCAAATGACTGAAACAAGTAAAAAGAGTAAAAAAAAGAGTAAAAAAGAGTAAAAGAGTAAAGGGGCTTCGGAATACTTTAATGTTCACTGCATTTACTCCTATATATTTTTATTGTATATACATTTTTAGCAAACATCCATTTTACTTTGTTTATTAGTGGCTGAGGATGGCCACCTATGAGTTTGTAGGTATGTGTGCGTGTGGGAGGGAGCGGTGTGGACAAAGATGATTGCAGCGAAAGCTATCCTGCCGCAAAAAAAGAAAGAAAAGAAAATAACCCCTCCCCAATAAACAATTTGATATAAAGAAGGTAAAATAGATAAATGGCAATTAAATCCAAGGCACAGGTATTCAACAGCCACGATTTGAGAAATGAAAACGTAAACTTAAATAGCTCTAACAGAAGTACTACCACCGCCGGCACACCACCTCCGCTCCTAGCAGCAAGAACAACAGTTCATCTTTTGGCAGCTTACAAGCCAACAGAAATATTGAACATCGTCAATACCAGGCAAAAAAAAAAAAAAAAGAAAACATGTAATATGGTAGAAGTTTATCGCAAAAGTGAGTGCATCCTTGCTCGTGGTATTTATTCAGTGAAGGGTAATGGGGATGATGAAAAACATATATTTAAAATCGGGCCTCTTTATATATTTGAGAGAGAAGTTGGTGGAAACCCTCGTCGCGTCTAGTGCTCAAATGGCATTTATCTTAATGAGCTCAAAATGATGAAAGGTAAAGTTGACCTCGGCGGCTTTTGAACATTTTGTCTGATCTGGTAGCGGTTCTGCCTACTCACCCGGATGCGTAACAGATGAACACAATTCGCATTATCCACACAACATACATTACAAACACTAATACAATAAAAGAGTGCAACCAAACAAACTGACGCAGTATAATACCGGGAAGAGTTTGTACTCTTCCAAAGGGTGTGGCACAATGCTACACACACTCCAGCTACACGGAGGTGTAGCAAGTGATATAGTAGAAATTTGCCGGAAACTACCAAATGTTTAATAATAATAAAAACAACATCAATACCACCACCACCTACAACAACAATCACAACATCAACAACAACAGCAAGAGCAGCAACAAATATTAATGTT
>NW_021829648.1:0-20000 GCF_006345805.1 Octopus sinensis | reverse complement strand
GTACTGTTTGTTTATCTTTTATAAATATGTATGCACGTGTATGTGTATGTATGTCTGTATATGTATGTATGTATGTATGTATGTATGTAATGTATGTATGTATTTATGTATGTAGATTAGTATGCATATCTGCAGTCCAATCCTCTCTTGAAGTCAATATAGATGATCAATCGTTGATTGAACTCTCTGACCACAAAAGGTCAAGTAAGATCTGATTACATCACACCAGTGCGTGAAATTGATATTTAATCTATTCATATTTATCTTTTTCTATTTATATTTATATTTTACTTTTCCTACACGTTCACGATTGTTGTTTGTAGTCTTAGGTGTTTTACTGCAAGTCAACTTTGATCGACAGATCTATTTTCAGTTGTATTCTATCCGCAACACCCATTCTTTTTTTATTTCATCTAGACATAGTTTGTCGATAAATATTTTGTCCAGGGTGTCCTCCTTTTTTTTATCAGGATGGTGGTGTTAAACAAAGAAAATTTTACTGTGACCATGGCTTCCTGGTATTTTGTTTTTTTACCGTTTATTTTCGAACTGAAGAACATAGCCAATGACCTTCTATTTTTGCATGAAGCTGAAGACAATTGGAAGGAAGTTATCTACAAGCTTGAGAGCTGGACTGATTGCTAACAACAGAATGAACTTTGCCAAAAGTACCCAGGGGTCAGTTAGTGATACTCAGAACACAAAGTCGGAACAAATTTCACAAGTTATCTAGTTCAACGTACTAACAATACCGTCAGTTAACATCTGTTAACTCATCGTCCTGAACTAGTGCTTTATTTTATCAACGTCATAAAGATGAAAGGCATTTCAAGTGTGGAGAGACGGAACTAATAACATAAGTAATTTTGTCATATGCTTTAACAAATCAGCCGCTTCGCCGCAGTAGTCCGAATGTGGTGCATATTCGTAGCGTTAAACAGATGGGAAATAGACAATCCATTATTCAGGGCACGGCTAGATGAGGAGTAAATCACCGTAGAGTATAGGTATGTGAAACTTTATATATGAGATATTTAGAGTGAATAAATGGATGTTATTCAAGGAATAGGTACGTACGGTGAGCGCGGCATCGTAAATGTTTCTTTTTTATGTCTTAACCCTTTAACATCGATTATTCTGTCAAATGTAATCTTATTGTTTTGAAGTAACCATGCATTATTCCAGAGCTTTGATATTTTGATGATGTGATTGTATATTTTTAGAATGACATTGTAGGGTAGGCGTAAGAGGCTAGATTTGGTCAGTTTGAACATAAAACTGGATGCAGCCCATTTAAACGCTAAACGGTTAATTTGACAGGGAAGGACAGAGCCCATCAGGAATTTTTACTGGTGCAATCCATCTAAGAGTCTTCTCTCGCAGTTTCCGTCAGCCTGATTTTACTCGGCTTGGATCAACACGACATTATGGTAGAAAACATTCACTCAAAAGGTTACTGAACCCAGAACCACTCAACTATGAAACGAACTTTCTAATCATACAGTCTCTCAGCAAATCTCCATTGAGAGTAATGGTTCTAAAATTAATAAATATAAGTCAGCTTCTTAAATATGACTGATTGTTTTTTTGCTCCCACTCTTTGTCAATTAGCTTTTGCTCCTGCTCTTTGTATCCTTATAATTATTCTTTCAACCTCGTGGTGTTGGACAAGTTTAAAAGCATTAAATCTGTTTTAGTTTTATTCAGTATCAGATTTTAATTTACCGTATTTTCTATCTTTACTGGTATCTTCCTACGAAAAACATTGATCAAGAAGCAAAATTGTGGCCAGAGAATGTTAATGCTAAGATCTGAAAACAGATGTTGTTTTGTAACGCAGTCTTGGCTAAGGTAAAAACGAATGGTTGACTTCATAGATTAGAGATGGTGAGTTTTAACATACATCAAGTATTTATTTGTATGATAGTATATGAAGAGTATATAGAACACAAAACAATGTACGATGAAATAATGCACAACAGAGCAATAATACGAATAACTAAACACGAAGAAGTAGCACTCAGAAAGATAAGTGAAGAGAAGATATTACATGTATTGCAGAGATGTAAATGTAGAAAATACCAAGGCCCAAAGGAAATATTATTCAAAGTCATTATTATTATTCCACCGATATTAAATCTACCTTTTATCCTTTCGGGGTCGATCAAACTGAAATACCAGCCGAGTACTGGAGTCGATGCAATCGACTTCTCGTCTTCTCTGAAAATTGTTGAACTTGTTCCTAAATCATCATCATCAACATCGTCACCGTAATCATTTTCATCGTTAACGTCGTCGTCGTCGTCGTCGTCGTCGTCATCATCATCATCATCATCATCATCACCGTTATCATTGTCATCGTCAACGTCGTAGTCATCATCATCATCACCGTTATCACTGTCATCGTCAACATCGTCATCATCATCATCATCATCATCATCATCATCACCGTTATCACTGTCATCGTCAACGTCGTCATCACCATCATCATCGTCGTTGTCCTCGTCGTCGTCGTCGTTGTTGTTGTTGTTGTTGTTGTTGTTATTATTATTATTATTATTATTATTATTATTATTATTATTATTTACTTTTATCTTTTAAAGGCTTCCTAATGTTTTTAGCTCGTTACAGATGTTCTTTCAGAAGAAAAAGAAAATATATAAATAAAATTAAAAAATCAGAAGGAAAAAATAAGGACGAAAGAAACAAAGAACAGAAACGAAAGACTGGGGCGGAGAAGAGAGAAAAAGAGTGAAAGCGAATGAAAGCGAAAAGAAAAAAAAATTACGTTTTCAATTCTTTTAACTTTAATCTTTGAAAATAACTTCATGTTTCTTATAAAAAAAATTATTAATTATAAGCTTTTTAATGAAAAAAAAAAAGACAAAAAGCTAGAAAAGCAAAAAGCCCCCACACGCATTTCTTACAAAAAATAAAAGAAAAAAGAAAAAAGAAAATTACATTGAAAAAATTCACGAAAATAATGGTATTTGAAAATTATCTTGTCATTATCTTTTTAGATATTTTTGTTAAACGAGCCAACTATTAGAATGTTTTCGTTCTTCCTGGAGAATTTCTTGCTCTTTATTTTTCTTTAAACTGTTTCTTTTATTACGTTTTGAGAAGAAGTGAAAGTAATGCATACACACATATAATATATAAGCATATATATATATATATATATATATATATATATATTATATATATATATATATATATGTATGTATATATATACATGTATATATTATACATACACACATACACGCACAAATATATGTATGTGTGCGTGTCAAATAAATATATATATATATATATATATATATATATATATATATATATATATATATCTATATATATATATATATATATATTATATATATATATCGTAGATTACTTAAGATAAATTATAACAACAGTAAACAACATTCTCGAGAGTTTAATGTGGAAAAACCGAGATAGAGAGAGAAGAGACATAGAAGGAGAAGGGGAGACGTAAAGATGAAGAAAGTAGGGAAGAAAGAAATAAAGAGAGTGAGAGAGAGGGAAAGAAAGAGACAGAGAGAGGGAGAAAGAGAGAAAGAGAGGAAAATTAAACCCTTACCTCCTCATGTATTATTTATATGTTAATGATCTTTATTGTTTTGTTGTAAGTAATGTAGGATAATAGCCTAGTACAGGATCCGTGTTCGATTCGAAGTTGGGGTGGAGGCAATTCATTAGACCTTATAAAAATGTAATTTATTTTTTTACTTTTGTTTCAGTCATTGGACTGTGACTATGCTGGTGCATCGCCTTCAAGGCTTTAATCGAACAAATTGACCCCCACTGGACAGATATGTTGTTTTTACCCTTTTTTACCGTATGAGAAAATTTTCTCTGCAGTAACTGCAGAGAATTTGCCTTTTAGCAGTTGAAATATGTCACAAACATGTTTTAACTAGCCTAAACTTTGATTATACCGAAACACTGCTTGGCGCTAATACTACAGTAAATTCCACGACCTGGTAGTCTACTGGCGCAAACCAGTCAATGTTGTTGACTGCATTTTAGTTAAGGATATTGCTTTAATAAGATCTATCCAGAGTTGCCTCTCTTAAGTATTACTCTCTTAAGTATTACACGCACGCACACTCATACACAAACATACATATATATGTTTATATAGTTGTGGAGTAATTCAGGATTCCGTTGATGGGATCAAGTGGAACTCTCTCCGGTGAACTGGCAGGATCGTTAAGCACACCGGAGAAAATGCTTAGCGCCATTTCCTCCTTATTTACGTTCTGAATTCAAATTCCGTTACGACTGATTTATGCTTTTTATCCTTTCGAGGGAGGGGGAGGCGATGAAATAAGTACCAGTCAAATAATGAGATCGATGTAATCGACAAGCCCTATCCCTCAAAATTCCATGTCTTTTGTGCCTATAGTAGAAATAACATAAAAAACAAACAAAAAAACCTGGCAATCCGTCGGTTACGACGACTAAGATTCCATTTGATCCGATCAACAGAACAGCTTGTTCGTGAAATTAACGTGCAAGTGGCTGAGCACCCCACAGATACGCGTACCCTTAACGTAGATCTCAGGGAGATTCAGCGTGACACAGAATGTGACAAGGCTGGCCCTTTGAAATACAGGTACTACTCATTTTTGCTGGCTGAGTGGACTGGAGCAACGTGAAATAAAGTGTCTTGCTCAAGGACACAACGCGTCGTAGGGAATTGAACGCACGACCTTATGATCGTGAGCTGAATGCCCCACCCACTAAGCCACGCGCCTTCACATATATGCATATCTTTTTTACTGCAAACCTGTGAGTCTGATAAAAGGCTTTCCTGGCGTGACCGTCCAGTTTTAAGTGTAGTTATAAATAAACTGGAGTGTTAACCGTCGTACGATGGGTAACATTGTAAGTACACTTTTGCCACCGTGGGTAATATAAAGAAATATGATATACATGAGTAATTATAGTCTAAATTTTTGGTGTTTATACAAAATGATGAAATGAATGCTAATTTTCAACCGAAAAATCTTCATTACTTTGAAATAAAATTAAATAAAACAAATTTCTCATTTGTACATTTGCAATAAATATATGTTATTATTTTTCTAAATTTTATCGACATAATCGCAAACCTATCTCTGCAAAATTTCATTAAAATTTATGTAGTTTTCAGCAAATTATAAGACACTCATTCTGCACCTCTCATGTTTATCCACTCACCGTATTTCTCTTTTATTCTCTCTCCACCTCTTTCTACACGATGTAAAGCGTGTCCGGAAAATCAACCAACCAACCAACCAACTAATACTTATATTGACTTCAAATGTTGGCACAAGGCCAGCAATTTCAGGGATGGGGTTAAGTCGATTACTTCAACTCCAGTGTTCAACTGGAACTTGTTTTTGTCGACTCCGAAAGGCTGAAAGGCAAAATCAACCTCAGCGGAATTTGAGCCCAGGCAATAAAGACAGAAAATGTCGCCAAGCATTTTGCCCGGCGTCCTATCGATTCTGCCAGTTCGCCACCTTAACTTAAAGCGGCGAAGTGGCAGTAATCGACTGAACCCCTCCCTCGAAATTTTATGCACCAAAATTTGAAACCATTAACTTCGAGGTGGTGAGCTTGAAGAATCGTTAGCACGCTGGACCTGGAGAAAATGCTTAGCGGCATTTCGTTCATTTTTACGTTCTGAGTTCAAATTCTACAGAGGTTGGTTTCGCCTTTCATCTTTTCGGGGTTGTGCACTGGGGTCAATGTATTCGACTAGCGCTCTCCCCTCAAAAATTTCCTCCCTTGTAGAAAAGTTGATCATTAACTAGCTTCAAGGCCGTGAACTGGCAGAGTCGTTGGAGCATCGGACAAAATACTTTACGATATTTTTTCCGGCTCTTAACATACTGAGTCAAAATTCCACCGGAGGTCAACGTTTTCTTTCTTTCTTTCGGGGTCGATAGAGTATAGTACAATTCAGGTACTGGATCGATGTATCAACTAAATCGTCCATTCGTATTTGTTTGCTCTCAGCCTAAATCAGAAACTATTATTAATTAACTTCTAGTAATTAGTAACGTGAAAGATTGATAGCCAGTGTTGTTATTTACACTTTGGTTAAACCCTGACAATCTTGAAGAGAGCCTCTGTGGGTTTCTTTTTTTTTCCGATTTGGTTGATGTTGGAGAAAAATCTCTCTCAAGTAACTCCCTATCGTCACAAGAATAAAAAAAAAAAGGAATGATTTGCTGCATAATGTAATCTGACATGTATCATGTCTTGAAAAACTGTGCAGAAGCCCGTTGTATGTGTGTATGTGAGTATGTATGCATACAAGCATACATGCGTACACACATACACGCGCGCGCGCGCACACACACTCACAAACACACACTCATACACACATACGCATGCACACGTACACAAATATACATATATATGTTATATAGTTGTGGAGTAATTGCATAATAGGCCTAAATCATTAGAGGCAGTCCAAAGGTAGAAGTAAACAGGAGGAGGAGGAGAGGGAGGAAGAGAAGGAGGAGAACGACGACGAAGGGGAAGTGAGGAAGAAGAGGGGAAGGTTGTTGATGGAAGGTGAAATGAAAAAGAGTTGAGCTGTAAAGAAGACTAAAAGGGATTCATGGAGGTCACGGGAGGAGTGGTTAGAAAAAAGTGTTTAGCAGACAAAGTATTTACAAGTATGGTTTAGACAGGGCTAATGTTGTTAGCGAAACAGAAGATGCAATGAGAAAACTCTAAGGAAATCATAGAAAGAATTCGTCCAAAACGTCTCTTGTAACTAATTTGTTTCTTCGGTGACGCTAGAAATGCTTGGAGATAATTACTGGACTCGACGATGTCCATATAATGCACGGCAAATGGCATTGGGAAAAGATGAAAGAAAATAACTCTGCGTGAAGAGGTTTCCATAATCGCGATAAAGATGTCTGCCCCTGGTCTATTGGCTGTACACTGGAGTTGCTGATTGACTCCGTGACTGGGCGTTATTAATATAAATGCTAAGCTAATAGAATAACATCAACTTTTACGCTCCACTCTGATGGCTGTGTGTGCGTATTGCACTGCATATTACCAAAGCGGTAGTATATCCATTGACAGCTTTGAAGAGAATAGATACAAATGAAACAAAGGCTGCGCGTGATCACGTAAAGGGACAGTATGGACTCATTCATTGCAATGCAAACTGAATATTAAGGCTGTAATTACACCCAGTCTGTTTCCAGACATCATGGATTGGCAGAATCGTTAGAGCATCGGGGAAAATACCTTGCGGTGTTTGCTTCAGCTTTTATGTCCTGAATTCATATTCTGCTTGTGCAAACTTTACCTTTCGTCCTGGTGGTGTCAATTTTGCCTTTCGTCCTCCCGAAGTCAATAGTATACAATATCAATCAAATACGTGGCTCGATTTAATCGACTAATCACTACTCACTCCATACTATGTAAGAAATCATTATCTCTGAGTTGAAAACGAGCATATTTGTTCTCCGACAGGTCTCTAAATGAAGATGAAGCTAGTCAGGATGATCGCAGCAGTACTCTGTCCATGGAGATGCATAAACATTTGTTTATATTTGTTTCGTAGCGAGGCGTATTATTGAAAAAATTTATAAGCATACCTACATTAAATTTCAGATTATCATACATACATACATGCCTACATACATATGTGTGTGTGTAAAAATGTATTTGTTTGCATGCGTATACGTTTGTGAGTATAACGATATCAACTACGTACGCACGCACGCACACACGCCCCAGAGACAACACAAAACTGTCAAATGGGGTAATTAAATACATCTATATTGTTTTATAACGTCTGTAGCTCAGAGACACTAAAAATATCACTCAACCAGTCTATCTATCTATCTATCTATCTATCTATCTATCTATCTATCTATCTATCTATCTATCTATCTATCTATCTATCTATCTATCTATCTATCTATCTATCTATCTATCTATCTATCTGTCTATCTGTCTGTCTGTCTGTCTACCTGCCTGCCTGCCTGTCTGTCTGTCTGTCTGTCTATCACTATGTATGTATATATATGATAGGTGTAGCTGTGTGGTTAGAAGTTTGCTTCCCAACCACATGGTTCCGGGGTCAGTCCCACTGCATGGCATCTTGGGCTGACCAAAGCCTAGTGAGTGGATTGTATATATACATGTGTGTGTGTGTGTGTGTTTGTGTGATACAAACACGCACACACATACACGCAAATGCGCACGTACACACGCATATGCGCGCGCACATACACACATATGTGTATATGTATTTGTCCTATGATGAATGATCTACTGACATGTATATAAACAGATAGTGTTTAAGGAAATTTGATAGGTCATATTCTAAAATATTTAGTATAGCGTTCGATAGGATTAATAGTTGAGTTTGCTGATGTTTAGTGTAGTGTTTACACGTGTTTAAGTGTTGTTGTTATCGTTGTTATTGTTTAGTTCTAAGTTAACACTGGTCGAACAGACGAAAGATCAATGGTGTTCCAGAAGTGATCATCCAATTCTATATTACTCTTTTAATTGTTTCAATCATTTGACTGTGGCCATGCTGGAGCACCGCCTTTAGTCAAGCAAATCGACCCCAGGACTTATTCTTTGTAAGCCTAGTACTTATTCTATCGGTCTCTTTTGCCGAACCGCTAAGTGACGGGGACATAAACACACCAGCATCGGTTGTCAAGCGATGTTGGGGGGACAAACACAGACGCACAATCATATACACACACACTTACACACATATATATGTACATATATACGACAGGCTTCTTTCAGTTTCTGTCCACCAAATCCACTCACAAGGCTTTGGTCAGCCCGAGGCTATAGTAGAAGACGCTTGCCCAAAGTGCCACGCAGTGGGACTGAACCCGGAACCATGTGGTTTGTAAGCAAGCTTCTTACCACACAGCCACTCCTACGCCTATTTACAGATATACTATAATATCTACGACAAGATTGGTTTAATGTGACATTTCTTAATTTTAAAACAGTCGTTCTCAACCATTTTTTTTATCTATGGATCCCTATGATTTTACTCGAATGGACCTCTTATTGTAGTTTTGTAATTAAGTATTATTAATTATAAGTTACACAATATATTAATTGTGTAAAAAAAACTATAATATTTTGTGTATTATAAAGTATAACCAATTTATTGCACCGGGCTCGGTCCCAATGCGTGGCACCTTGGGCAAGTATATTCTACTATAGCCTCGGGCTGACCAAAGCCTTGTGAGTAAATTTGGTAGAGGGGTGTGTCTTTGAGTATGTGTTTGTGCCCCACCACCGCTTGGCGACCGGTATTAGTTTGTTTACATCCCCGTAATTTGCGGTTCGGCAAAAGAGACCGGTCAAATAAGTACCAGTCTTTGTAAAAAGGAAAAAAAAAAATAGAAAAGAAAATAAGTCCTGGGGTCAATTCATTCGAGTAAAATTCTTTAAAGCAGTGCCCCAGTATGGCCGCAGTGTAATGATTGAAACACGTTAATGATAAAAGATAAAAAATAAAAGATAAATTTTAACACCAAAATCTTATATGGACACTCCCCACCACCATCAAGGGCCACGTGGACCCCAGTTGAGAACCACTGTTTTAAAAGATAGAAGGGTTTGATTTTGAGGAAGATTTGGCTGCAATATTTAGCAGTTTTACGAACAACGGAGATGATATCTTTTTGGTTTTTGCCTGTATTCAATAATGATCAATATTATAAAATCGGGATCAACGCCATTATGGATTTTTAATGCGTTTTGTCTTCTCAAATCGGTATCACGTAACGATGCTCACGTCGTCTTAATATCTCTGACAACAATGAATTTCACTATCAGAATCCGTTAGCTTTCAGTCTCATTCAGAAGCGATTTGCTGTTGTTGTTTCCTTTATTGTTTCCGTTCTTTCTCGAACTGACACACACACACACACAAACACACACGTAAGTACATTCACACACGCACGTAAGTACAGTACACACACGCACGCACATACACACGCACACACGTAGGTACACACACACTCTCACACACGCACGTAAGTACTCACACACTGTCACACGCGCGCACACACACATAGGCGCTCACGCACACATGCATACACACACGCACGCACACACACTTATACACACACACGCACGTAAGTACACACACGCGCACAAACACGCGTGCACACACACACACACACACTTATGCACACACACATACACCCGCACACACACATACATACACACGCATACAAACACTTACACACACATTTAAACACACACACACACACACACACACACACACGCACACGCTCAAACTCACTCGAACTCACTCGAACGCACACGTATTCGCCAGCTAACTGGACAGAAATATATGCAGAAAGAAAAAGAAAAGAAAAAAATGGAGGGGAAGTAAGACAAAGCAGAGTTTGTGAGGTTGATGGGTAGGAGACGAGAACGACATATGCCGCTTTTTGTCTTTTGACTGTTTAAGCTAATTCCCCAGATATTTGCAAGCTGGCTATTAATATCAGCACAAGCAGATCGAGTGCCGTTGATTTGTCTTCACTGACATTTGAATGGGCAATCAAGAGACCGAAAGAACAAAAAGGAGGAAAAGGTGAGCGTCGGAGTCGATGAGAGTGAGAGTGAGAGAGAGAGAGAGAGAGAGGGGGAGGACGACAGTTAAAAAGGGGAAAAGATTGAGGAGAGCAGAAGAGGGACGACAGAGTATAGAACAGTGAGAGCGAAAATGGAGAGGAATGAAATGGCTGCGTATAGAGAGTAGCCCAGAAGCTGAACATACATACATACATACATACATACATACATACATACATACATACATACATACATACGTACTTACGTACATACATACATATATACATAAATACATACATACACACGTACATACATACATACATACATACATACATACATGCATTCATACATACATGCATAAATACATACATACATACATACATACATACATACATAAATACATACATACATACATACATACATACATAAATAAATACATACACACGTACATACATACATACATACATACATACATACATACATGCATTCATACATACATGCATAAATACATACATACATACATACAAACATACGTACATACATACATACATATAGACACATGTCTGTATGTATGTAAATGAATACGCACACACACAAACGTATATATATATATATATATATTATATATAATATATATATGTGTGTGGTGTGTGTGTGTGTGTGTGTATGTATGCGTGTGTCTATGTATGTAGTGTGTATCTGTGTATGTATATATATAATATATATTATATATATTGTGTGTGTGTGTATATGTATGTAGTATGTATCTGTGTGTGTGTATACTATATATATATGTATGTATGTGTGTATGTATGTATATATATATTGTTTGTATGAATGTATGTGTGTGTATATATATATATATATATATATATATATATATATATATAATATATATATATATAGATATATATATATATATATATTATATATAATATATATATATATATCAATGTAAACGCTGTTTCTTGCCCCTCTAGTCTTCTGTCATTGATACGTCACCTCATCGTAACTGTTTTGACGCTGTCTTTGTCTGAAGACTCCGCTGTCCCCCTTCCTCTGAATTGATGCTGTTGACTTTGCACAGGAAGTGACTTCACGCTGGGCGTGAGTGGCCTATGGGTCCGGTTTCCATTATGTCACACTACATCACATGCTTTAGTTTCCTTTTCTGTTTATTTTCTTTTCATCATTTATGTTTACCTTTTTCTCGCTCATATTTCGTCTCTTTGCACACAAACGCATGCTAATTCAACCGAATACTCAACTTTGGGTACTCTTCCATGATACTTCTTTGTACCCATATCTTAATTATATGAAAAAACCTACCGTGCATTAAATTATATATGAAAACTATCGCAAATACAATACACTACATATATAGATACGAGGTGTGTGTGTGTGCTGAAAAGCCTCTTGCTTTGGGTAAAAGAAAATACAGGAGGATTTTATTCAATATATTCCCCTCTCAGATTCACACGCTTATTGCAGCGGTCCGTCAGTTTTTCGAAACCGTGTAAAAGAACTCGGAAGGCTGGGTCTACAACCAGGCCTTTCGTGATACCCTTAAAGCCAGGAACTTTTCAGCATCCCTCGTGTGTGTGTGTGTGTGTGTGTATGTTTGTCTGTGCGTATATATTCTTTTATTCTTTTATTTGCTTCGGTCATTTGACTGCGTCCACGCTGGAGCACGCCGTTAGTCGAACAAATCGACCCCAGGACTTATTCTTTGTAAGCCTAGTACTTATTCTATCGGATTTTTTTGCCGAACCGCTAATTTAAGGGAACGTAAACACACCATCATCGGTTGTCAAACACAGACACGAACACACGCACACACACCACACACACACACACACACACACATACTGTACTAAGGACTTTCTTTTCTTTATTCCACTATATATATATATATATATATATATATATATATGTATGTATGTATTTAAAAGGCGGCGAGCTGGCAGACACGTTAGCACACCGGGCGAAATGCGTAGCCGTATTTCGTCTGCCGTTACGTTCTGAGTTCAAATTCCGCCGAGGTCGACTTTGCCTTTCATCCTTTCGGGGTCGATAAATTAAGTACCAGTTTCGCACTGGGGTCGATGTAATCGACTTAATCCCTTTGTCTGTCCTTGTTTGTCCCCTCTATGTTTAGCCCCTTGTGGGTAGTAAAGAAATATATATGTATGTGGGTGTGTGCGTATGTGTAGTATATGTATGTATATGTATGTATATATATATATATAATATATATATATATATATTTAACAATATGTATATATACATATATAATATATATATATATATATATATATATATTATATTACTATATATATATATATATATATATATATATACACACACACACACGACGAGGAGTGGTGAAAAGCTCCTTGCTTTGGGTAAAAGAAAATACAGGAGGATCAGTTAATTATGATTTTATTCAACATATTCCCTTCTCAGATTCATACACTTACTGTAGCAACCCTTCAGTTTTTCTAAGCCCTGTAAAAGAACTCGTAAGGTTGAGCTTCCAACCAGGCCTTTGGCGATACCCTTTAAGTCAAGAACTTTTCAGTTTATATTTGTATATTTGAAAAAAAAAAAAAAAAAAAGCTGGTGGTGTCTATCTACTTATGACATATTTGAATACATGTAAAACGTAAATATTCCACTCGCTCGATCAGCTGGGTTATCTCTTCCTTCTATTAATCTATGAGAATCTTTGCTTTCCACTGGCATTTTGTACTCTTACGACACCTTCATGACGTTGATTGTAAATCAATGGAATCGAAACGTCGTGGTTGTGTGTGTGTGTGTGTATGCGTGCGCGTGCTTGCGTGTATGCATGTATGTATGTATGTGTGTATACATGTATGTACGTACTCTCTCTCTCTCTCTCTCTCTCTCTCTCACACACGCACAACACACACGTATATATAATAGCCGCAGTCAAATGACTGAAACAAGTAAAAGAATTAAAAAATATTATATATATATATATATATATAATATATATATAGTATTATTATATAATATTATATGACTATATATATACATACATATACATATAGGAAGAAATGTAGCATAGAGGGACGACAAAGAAACGTACGGTAACCAGGAAAAAGACACACAATAGACGTGGACACGCTCCGTTTCTCAACTACTATCTACCAGAAATCATCACAATTTCGACATTTCCATGTATGCATGTGTATGAAAGGAAGGCAGGGATGAAAATGAGCGAAGAGTAAAAACTGGGAATGGCCAGTGATTACAAATAAATGTGGGCTCCAAATAAAAATACAAGAGGTAATGAAGTATTTTACGGACCTGACACAACATTAAGCAAAAGAGAATTGTTTTTTTTTTTTTTTTGACAAGAGAAACGAAAAACAAATTCGCCACTTCTGAACACATGTTCTTATCTCAATGAACACAGTTTCGAAGTCTTGGCCATACTTAGACATATAGAAAAGAAGTAAGAGCAGGAAATATATATGACCTCGAGTAATTTGGATAAATAGTACGAAAGAAAATAATATAGCGTGACGAATGATATGAATTTAGACAATAGAAGCATAGAAACGTTTATCAAATACCATCCACGTTAAATGCTCGATTTATGGAAAGTATTTTCGCTTTGAGAGATTTTAAATTCGTTGTTAATTCAGTCCGGGCCAAAGCTGGGGGGATTTTATTCCTGGGCGTTCCTGGGGGCACTGGGAAAACTTTTATCAACAAATTAATATTGGCTGAGATTAGGCGAACACAAGGCATTGCCCTAGCTGTGGCATCATCTGGAATTGCGGCTACTTTGTTGCCAGGCGGCAAGACAGCTCACTCCACTTTCAAGCTCTCGCTTGACTTAGCAAAGACTGAGACACCAACTTGCAACACCAGTAACAGCTCCGATCAGGCAGAAGTCTTCAGACGATGCAAGCTTATCGTTTGGGATGAATGCACGATGGCCCACAGATGTGCTCTTGAGGCACTAGATAGATCTCTCAGAGACATCAAACACTCTTCAGCTCCCATGGGAGGCATAACACTTCTTCTTTCAGGGGACTTCCGACAAACACTTCCCGTTATTACCAAAGGGACTACAGCTGATGCAGTAAGTGCGTGTCTTAAGTCATCCACATTGTGGCCACTGGTGAAGACTCTCAAACTTCACACCAATATGCGTGCTCATATGCGACGTGATATCACATCAGCAGCATTTTCTCACACCCTCCTTGCACTTGGCGAAGGCAAAATACCAGGGGATGAAAATGGTAATATTGCCATCGATTCCATTGTACCATTGTTAAAACGCCTTCTGATCTCAGAGATGCAGTGTTCCCAGATCTAAAGCCAATTATCAGAATATGGATTGGATTGGCCAAAGGGCTATTCTGGCCCCGAGGAATAAAACTGTTCACCATATTAATGATGAAATGCTAAAACTCATTCCTGGGGATGTCTATGTATATAAGTCTATCGATACAACTCCTGACCCAGAGGACGTCATCAACTATCCAATAGAGGTACTCAATTCCTTTGAGCCCCCCCCCCCCCGGACAACTACCACACATTCTCAAACTTAAAGTTGGTGCCCCTATAATGCTCATTAGAAATTTGGTTCCCCCAAAACAATGCAATGGTACACGTTTGATCGTTAAGTCCTTATCTGCCAATGTGATTGAGGCCACCATTGTCACAGGGTGCGGTCGAGGCAACGTTGTGTTCATACCTAGGATGCATCTTTTCCCATCAGGAGCAGACCTTCCTTTCATATTTCGGAGGTCCCAGTTCCCAGTAAGGCCATGTTTCGCAATGTCAATTAACAAAGCGCAGGGTCAAACACTGTCTGTGGCGGGAATACATTTGAGAGAGCCATGTTTCTCTCATGGTCAGCTTTATGTTGCCTGCTCGCGTGTCGGCAGCAACAGTGATGCTCTCGCATTCGTTCCACAACGAAAAACAAAAAAAACATTGTGTACAGGAGGTTTTATAGGATTACTACATTTCATCATTTCGACACGTTAGTATTTCACTTACATACGACTCTCTTTTATGATGGCATTTACATTTTTTAGGCGTTTCATGACATTATTTCAACTTAACAACACCTGTCCTTCGCTCACCTCTATTTCTATCCATTCATCATCAAACCACCAGCCTCATCTTCTATATCCAACGTACATGACACATCTACCCCCTACATCTACACTCTCACTGTTAAAGTTTACATAAGCGACAACACGATCGCAACATACACTTTGGAAACTAAGCAACAGATAATTTATACAACAACAAATTTAATCATAACGCCCATCAATGAAAACATCTCCACCACTGTGTTGTGATTCATCTATTCAGCACCACTACAGTCTTGCCGGTCTGACATAAGATAGTAGATGTTATGTTCTATATTTATAAATTACCCATATTTACTGCCCATGCTTCATTCCCCTCTTGCCTACATAGAGCATCCATTTCTTTTAAACACAGCATGAAGTTTTGTAACAGCAAATCCGCTGCCGTTCGTGGAAAACGAAGAGACCCTATTCACCTGCGAACGTTTTAAACCGCCTTCCACGACTATCAAATTCTTACAATTATGAGAACAATAACATGGCTCTTTTCAAGGCAACCTCGCATTCAATTCTTACACCATTCTACGAGGGGGTAGGAACCCCTTTACACGGCTTTCTATACACTTACAAATACATTCATTCGCCGTAAACTTATATCAATATTTGCCTGAATAATCATCATAATTCAGTGCAATCGTTAACAGTACTTTCAAGCAATTCAGCCCCGAGCATCGCCGGGCAATTCTGCTAGTATATATATATCCTAAGTCTTGCATTATATTTATGCAAGCGAAAATTGCATATTCTGTCTAACCTTTGGAGGATGATGATGATAATGGTAGTGACGATGATGATGATGATAAAATAATACTGATATTGATACTACTCATAATTCTTTCTAATTTTAGCACAAGGCTAGCATTTCGTGTGGTGTATCCCAGTTCTTTATTGCTATTTATTCTATCGTCCCGAAAAGGGAAGTTGACCTCGGCGGAATTTGAACTCAGAACACAAAAAAACTTAAGAAATGATGCAAAGAAATTTGGTCCGACAGCGAAACGATTCTTCCAGTTCGTCACTTTTACTACGATTAATGATAATTGCTTCTAATTTAGAGACAAGACCAAGGTAGCAAGCTGGCAGAATCGTTAGCACGCGGGGTTAAATGTTTAGCGGCATTTCGTCCGTCTTCACGTTCTACGTTCAAACTCCACCGACATCGGCTTTGACTTTCATCGTTTTGGGGTCGATAAAATAAGTACCAGATTAGCACTGAGGTCAAAGTTATCGATTTACTTCCCGCCCCGAAATTAATGGTCTTGTACTAAAATGAAACCATATTAGGCACAAGACCAGCAATTTGGGGAGAGGGCATCTATCAAACCCCCATTTTTCGAGAGGAGAGAATCAGTTCAAATTTCGGGAAGACGAATTTGATTTTTGATCTTTCTGAGATTGATTTAACTCAGTAAAATTCAAATACTGGTGTTAATCAGATAATCAGTGACCCTCTCCTAAATTTTGGGCTGTGCGCCTGTGTTAAAAACTAATATTTCTTTCTAATTTTAGCACAAGGTTAGAAAATTCGAGGGGTAAGTGCTCAATTGATATAAAGCTGAACTCGATGGCATTAGTAAGATTTAAGCTCTAAAGACGATTTATGGAATGACCCTATATATATATATATATATATATATATATATATATATATATAATATATATATATATATAGTAGAATGTATGTGAATAGATAAGGGGTGTGTGTAGTATGTATGATGGATGTATGTATGTGATGTATGTATGTATGGTAATAATCATATACATATATAGAGTGTGTGTATATACGTGTATGTATGTATATAATCTGGGTTAAACTTTCCTCCATAAACGTATCATCCACAGATAAAATCAAGGAGGTAACCATGTAACCATTGTGTGGTTATTCGACCTGCTAGTAATAGTAACTAAATTTCCATCGAATAACTCTCTACCATCTTAAAGAAATAGGAAGGTGACATAGAACCATGCAGTTGTGGTACATCATACCCACCACCTCCCTCACGATATGACAGAGTTGTCATGGCCCGGTTGCTTTTAATCATAGATTTGTTCCTTCAGGGCCGATCCGCGGACAATAACAACAACATATATAAAACTCATATCAATGAGTTGAAACCTAGACGAAAATTAAGCAACTTTTAGGAAAATTCATTTGAAAAATAGAAGGGCAACAATAGGGGTTGATGTTTAGTACCGGATCAGCTCTCGCTGAGGAGAAAAATCGGCAAAGGCGTTCCTGAAATAAAACACCGGTAATTTTCTTTTATGTTCTTCCTTTTTTCTTTCCGTTTGTATTTTTATTTTGAAGATTTGAGGGAGAGTTGACTGCTATATTTACTACGTCTGTAGTGAAGTAAGTAGGTAAAGTTACCTTCTCGAGTCGTGCTGACTCATAAGGGTCGGTTTCCCAGTTACCATGGCGTATAAATTCCCCGTCTGGACGGGACGCCGGTCCATAACAGGATTATTCATTTTTACCAGCTGAGTGGACTGGAGCAACGTGAAATGAAGTGTTTTGTTCAAGAATGCAACGCGTTGCCCGGTCCAACACCCTAACCACTAAACCACGCGCCTCCAACGTCCGTGTAGGTTACATAGAAATAGCAGTCAGCCCTGGTGGTCTCAACAGATACAATACAATTCTATATAAGTTATCTATGAAATTAGAAGCACCTACCTTGGAATCTGTGCATGCATCAATCCCCTTCATACAAAACCTTGATGTGGATCACCTGCAGGAAAACAAAAAGGGCGAACATGGTTAAAAGATAAACCTAGGATTCAGACTCCTAAGATAATTTCAAAATTTTAATAATTATCATCTATCTTTAACTTGTTTCAGTCAATAGATTGCGGCCATGCTGGAGCATTGCCCTGACGGGCTTTTAATGGAACCAATCGATTCAGTACTTACTTTGTTTAAGAGTTTGGCCATTATTCTATCGGTCTCTTCTGCCGAAGTGCTAAGTTACGCGGACGTAAAAAGTCCTCCACCACCGCTTGACAACCGGTGTTGGTGTGTTTACGTCCCCGTAACATAGCGATTCGGCAAAAGAGATAGAATAAGTACCAGATATTAAAAAAGTACTAGAGTCGATTCATTCGACTAAAATTACTCAACACGGTGCTCCAGCGTGGCCGCAGTCCAAGGACGAAAACAAGTAAAAGATAAAAGATAGGTACAAGATACGATACGCCATAATAACTCTGTAAAGTATAAAATCAAAAATAAAACTCAGAAAAAGAAAGTCTTATTGTGTCTAGGAGTCATTACACAATATCAATAACACACGCACTGGTTCAACTCAACTTCTTATATATATATATATATGTATATATATATATATATTATATATTATATATATATATATATATATATATATATATATATATATGTGTATGTATGACGACAATAAAACATCCGGGCAGATAGACGATACAAAGACGGACAGGAAAAAACAAGGATGAGTTATTCGTACACGCACGCACACGCACACACACACGCACAAACACACACACACACAGAGACACAGACACAGACACAGACACACACACACACTCACACACACACACACACACACACACACACACACACACACACACACAACACACACACACATATATATATGAGACAGGAATTGACCAGTGCGTGTGTTATTGATATTTGCGTAATGACTATCCCTAGACACTACAAAATTTGCTTCAACACACGAATTCACATAAAGAATCTTGCGAACCAAATACAAAAACGAAAAGGAAAGCGTTGTTATAACGGTATATAAGAAAGCCGAAAAGAATGTAGTAAAACTGTATAATATAGATTACCTTTTCAAGTTATAATAGGTACTCACTTAATAATTAAATATTTGATCAGTTCGAAGTATGAATGGCGAATACGAATTACTGTTTAAATGTGCGACGAGAGAAGTGTAAAATTAATATATATATATATATATATATATATATATATATATAAATGTATTAGTAGATATGTAATTAAAAATCTAATCGTTACTTATATGAAAGCGAATTTAGTTGATTTATAGGTAACGTTTTCAGCTTATTTTTCTTTTGCCCTTGTTTATAATTGTTTACAAATATGTGTGTGTGTATGTATATGTATGAATGTCTATATGGATTGATCGATAGCTCGATGGATCGATGGATCTGATTTCATTCCACCGTTCCTCACCGTTTCTTTTTAGCTGCGATACTTCAGGCTGCAAATGATCACCATTA
>NW_021829647.1:30000-31806 GCF_006345805.1 Octopus sinensis | reverse complement strand
GAGCGGAACCCCAAGGAAGCATTCCACTGGCTCGAGGAACCCCTGAGCAATAATTTAATAGTCTTATGCACACATATCTGCACAGGAGAATTAAAAATTACTGCCGATTTTAGCAGTTTTGTAACTTCTTGCGGAACCCCTGGACTGTACTGGCGGAACCCTAACGTTCCGCGGAACCCTGGTTGAAAACCACTGCTCTATAGACAGCAGTTAATCAAAGCTAATGCGTAATTTTATAACTTTTTGCGACCCACTAAGATTCTGTTCGCGACCCGTCTGTGGGTGCGAGTCATAGTTTGGGAACCACTGCTGTAATGTATTGAGGACATGTTTAGTGATTTCATTACTAGGTGCAATGGCCCAGTGGGTAGGGCAGCGGACTCGTGGTCATAGGATCGCGGTTTCGATTCCCAGACCGGGCGTTGTGAGTGTTTATTGAGCGAAAACACCTAAAGCTCCATGAGGCTCCGGCAGGGGATGGTGGTGATCCCTGCTGTACTCTTTCACTACAACTTTCTCTCACTCTTACTTCCTGTTTCTGTTGTACCTGTATTTCAAAGAGCCGGCCTTGTCACTCTCTGTGTCACGCTGAATATCCCCGAGAACTACGTTAAGGGTACACGTGTCTGTGGAGTGCTCAGCCACTTACACGTTAATTTCACGAGCAGGCTGTTCCGTTGATTCAGATCAACCGGAACCCTCGTCGTCATAACGACGGAGTGCTTCCACATAAAGTCAAAACGTATTAAAAAATAGAGGTATTTATATATTTTAGCTTATAAGTATAATTTAAACTCTTTTACTTGTTTCAGTCATTTGACTGTGGCCATGCTCAAGCATCGCTTTTAGTCAAGCAAATCGACCCCGGGACTTTCCGTTGATTCGGATCAACCGGAACCCTCGTCGTCGTAACCGACGGAGTGCTTCCATCCAGTGATTTCATTAATGTTACAATATATTACAGAGTCAAGATAATTTTATTGAGACATGGAAGGTGGAACGGTGGAAGTAACTTACATCGTGGAGGTGGCTGTTGCTTATTGTCCTTCTAAAACAGAAAGAAAAGAAGGTGAGAAAAGGAAAATTAACACAACATGGTGACTGATGCTTTTATTACCTTCATCATATTATTGTCACCTTTATATGTATGTATACTCTTTTACTCTTTTACTTGTCTCAGTCATTTGACTGCGGCCATGCTGGAGCACCGCCTATTAGTCGAGCAAATCGACCATAGGACTTATTCTTTGTAAGCCCAGTACTTATTCTATCGGTCTCTTTTGCAGAACCGCTAAGTGACAGGGACGTAAACACACCAGCATCGGTTGTCAAGCAATGCTAGGGGGACAAACACAGACATACAAACACACACACACATATATATATATATATATATACATATATACGACAGGCTTCTTTCAGTTTCGTCTACCAAATCCACTCACAAGGGATTGGTCGGCCCGGGGCTATAGCAGAAGACACTTTCCCAAGATGCCACGCAGTGGGACTGAACCCGGAACTATGTCGTTGGTTAGCAAGCTACTTACCACACAGCCACTCCTGCGCCTATGTATGTATATATGTATGTGTGTGTGTGTGTGTGTATGTATGTATTATAACAACACCAAACAGCAGTGCCCCAGCATGGCCACAGCTCGTGAGCTGAAACTAGATATAAAAAAATATTTATATGTATATACATTATTTATATTTGATGGATATTTGTCCTCATCTTGTTAACAACGTTTCTGCTGATATACCCTCCAGCCTTCATTAGGTATATAAGACAAAATTTTGAATCAGGGT
>NW_021829647.1:0-22500 GCF_006345805.1 Octopus sinensis | reverse complement strand
GACTGAAACAAGTAAAAGAGAGTATGCATATATATACTGTAAGTATATATATACATATATATATATATATATATATATATATATACACATACATACATACTTATACACGTGTTTCACATTGTTACTTAAATTCACCGACTTGATCTCTGTTCATGCAATTCTTACGTCCATGAGTCTTTTCCTGAGATTTCTCTGTTCCTCAGTCATATCATTATTGTTGTTGTTGTTAGGATGTTGAGCTGGCAGAATCATTAGCATGCCGTGTGAAATGCTTGGCAGTATTTCATATGCCGTTACGTTCTGAGATCAAATTCCGTCGAGGTCGACTTAGTCTTTCATCCTTTCGGGGTCGATAAATTAAGTACCAGTTACGTACTGGGATCAATGTAATCAACTTAATCCCTTTGTCTGTCCTTGTTTGTCCCCTCTATGTTTAGCCCCTTGTGGGCAATAAAGAAATAGGTATTTCGTCTGCCGTTACGTTCTGAGTTCAAATTCCGCCAAGGTCGACTTTGCCTTTCATCCTTTCGGAGTCGATAAAATAAGTACCTGTTACGCACTGGGGGCGATGTAATCGACTTAATCCCTTTGTCTGTCCTTGTTTGTCCCCTCTATGTTTAGCCCCTGTGGGCAATAAAGAAATAGGTATTTCGTCTGTTGTTACATTCTGAGTTCAAATTCCGCCGAGGTCGACTTTGCCTTTCATCCTTTCGGAGTCGATAAATTAAGTACCTGTTATGCACTGGGGGGGGCGATGTAATCGACTTAATCCCTTTGTCTGTCCTTGTTTGTCCCCTCTGTGTTTAGCCCCTTGTGGGCAATAAAGAAATAGGTATTTCGTCTGCCATTACGTTCTGAGTTCAAATTCCGCCGAGGTCGACTTTGCCTTTCATCCTTTCGGAGTCGATAGATTAAGTACATGTTATGCACTGGGGGGGGGGCGTTGTAATCGACTTAATCCGTTTGTCTGTCCTTGTTTGTCACCTCTATGTTTAGCCCCTTGTGGGCAATAAAGAAATAAGAAACGTTAGCAGGCCAGGCGAAATGCTTAGCAGTATTTCATCCATCTTTACATTCTGAGTTCAAATTCCGCTCAAGTCTACTTTGCCTTACATTCTTATGGGGTTGATAATGAAATACAAGTGAATGACCGGGGTCAATGTCATCAACTGGTCCCCTCCACAAAAAATTTCAGACCTTGTGCCTTTGTTGTGTTGTTATTATTATTTTATTATATTATTATTATTATTATTATTATTATTATTATTGTTATTATTATTATTATATTATTATTATTATTATTATCATCATTATTATTATTATATTATTATTATCATTATTATTATTATTATTATTATTATTAATATTATCATTATCATTGTTGTTGTTATTGTTGTTATTATTATTATTATTATTATTGTTATTATTATTTATCATTATTGTTGTTGTTGTTGTTATTATTATTATTATATTGTTATTATTATTATAATTGTTATTATTATTTATCATTATTATTGTTGTTGCTGTTCTTATTATTATCATTATTATTGTTGTTGTTATTATTATTATTATTATTATTATAAGTATTGTTGTTGTTGTTGTTGTTGTTATTATTATTATTATTATTGTTATTATTATTTATCATTATAATTGTTGTTGTTGTTGTTGTTCTTATTATTATTAGGGCAGCAAGCTGGCAGAATCGTTAGCCCGACAGGCAAGATGCTTTGGGGTATTTTGTCTGCTACATTCTGAGTTCCACTGAGCTTGACTTTGCCTTTCGTCCTTTCGGGGTCAATAAAATGAGTACCAGTGAAACATTGTGAAACCTCTCCCCACCAAATTTCAGGTCTTGTGCCTATAGTAGAAAGGGTATTGATACTGTTTCTATTGCCAATTGCAAAAAAAAAAAAAATTATAAAAAAACTGGATATAAGTAAATTAAGTAAATGTGATTGGAGGAGAGATAGAAAAGAATAGAAAGAAAGAGAGAGAAGGACAAAGAGCGAGAGGAGATAGAGAGGGGGAGAAAGAAAGAGAGGAGTGACAGGAGGAGATAGAAAGCGAAAGACAAGAGGGGAAAGAGAAGATAGAGAGGGGGAGAGAGAAGATAGAGAAGGGGAGAGAGGAGATAGAAAGCGAAAGATAAGAGAGGAAAGAGAAGATAGAGAGGCGGAGAGAGGAGATAGAGAGGGGGAGAGAGAAAGGGAGGAGTGACGGGAGGAGATAGAAAGCGAAAGACAAGAGGGGAGAGAGAAGATAGAGAGGGGGAGAGAGAAAGGGAGGAGTGACGGGAGGAGATAGAAAGCGAAAGACAAGAGGGGAGAGAGAAGATAGAGAGGGGGAGAGAGAAAGGAGGAGTGACGACGGAGGAGATAGAAAGCGAAAGACAAGAGGGGAGAGAGAAGATAGAGAGGGGGAGAGAGAAAGGGAGGAGTGACGGGAGGAGATAGAAAGCGAAAGACAAGAGGGGAGAGAGAAGATAGAGAGGGGGAGAGAGAAAGGGAGGAGTGACGGGAGGAGATAGAAAGCGAAAGACAAGAGGGGAGAGAGAAGATAGAGAGGGGAAGAGAGCGAAGAGAAGCAGTTGAGTTATTAAGAAAGTACCTGAGAAAGGTGTGTCAAAGAAGTCTCATTCACGTCATTGCACCTATATAAAGCTGACTAAACTTAATCTCGCTTCATTCGACAAGCTATTGTGAATGATACATTACAAATGATGCCTTGTGGAGGAGCTGATCAAGGGGCTGATGAAAAAAGAAAAGATCGGAAAAAGTCATTAACATCGAAGATAAAGGAAAACAAAGTATCTATCATCGTTGTACTAGCAGTATTATGTGCAGTGATCATTTTTAGTGTAGCAGTAACTCAGGTAAATTCTTTTTAATTACTTTCGACAAAGGTGCCGAGTAGGCAGAACGGTCAGCACGCCGGACAAAATGTTGTTGGGCATTTTGTCCATCCTTATTTTCTGAGTCCAAATGCTTCTGAGGTTGCCTTTACATTCCATCTTTCTGGGGTTGATAAAACCAGTACCAGTGAAGCGCTGGGTTGATTTAATCGAATATTTCCCTCACCACAAAATTTCAGGCCTTGTGCCAATAATAGAAAAAGGATTACACATGATAACTCCACCCACGACTTTGTTTCCTCATAACTTGCAGTCAAATGGATTTGTTTTAATGAAATTTTTTTACAATTACATTTCAATGGCAGGAATTCTGATTGCATTTGAATTTGTTGGGAAAACATTCTCTATGGTTGGAAAGAAGAGTTTCAGAAAATTCACACCTTTTGGCTTTGTTTCAGAAAAATGGATATTTTTTAATGAAAATTTATACAAATACTTTTCAGAGTGTGGGCGCAGGAGTGGCTGTGTGGTATGTAGCTTGCTTAGTAGCAAGCGCCGGTCAGCCGGGTAACCTGAACTGTCTGTGTGTTTTAAAAGAAAAAAATAGAACATTGTAATATATTGAATAAGAGGTTTATTGCCTCATTTGTGATTTTTTGAAAAAAGAACATTGTTTTAGAGAAGCAGAAGTCGGCGGGCGCTTTCGTCTTCTCCCATCATCATCATTGTTCCATCACCATCATTCATACCATCAATGTCTATGTCCAGCCCGCAAAGCTGCATCTGTGTAATGCCCCTGTGGCAAATTAGATAAAATAAAGTAGCTTGCTTACCAACCACATGGTTCCAGGTTCAGTCCCACTGCGTGGCACCTTGGGCAAGTGTCTTCTACTATAGCCTCAGGCTGACCAAAGCCTTCTGAGTGGATTTGGTAGACGGAAATTGAAAGAAGCCCGTTTATATATATATTTGCCGAACCGCTAAGTTATGGGGACATAAACACACCAGCATCAGTTGTCAAGCGATGTTGGAGCGCACAAACACAGACACACAAACATATACACACATACATACATATATATACAATAGAATAAGTACTAGGCTTACAAAGAATAAGTGCTGGAGTCGATTTGATCGACTAAAGGCGATGCTCCAGCATGGCCACAATCAAATGACTGAAACAAGTAAAAGAGTAAATAGTAAAGAGACTAAATTACTAAAAGAAAACTTTGAAATTTCAACTTCTATTCTGTAGATATATGTAATGTGTACAAGTCCACCAAAAGTTTATTCCCATTAAGTACTGATAGTCTTTTATTTATTTTCATTTATATATTTGTTTCAGTCATTTAGTAAATTACTTAAAAAAAACTAGCAAGAAAGCTCACACACATACAGTCATATGTCACAATTTTTTTTTCTTCTTTTGAAATTTAAAGTTCTATATTCCGCTTTCGGTAAATCTGTATCATCAGCGCAAATAGCCTTCAAAATGATTTCTATTGGATGCAGAATTTCATATAGTAAATCGAGAGATTTTCATTCTTCGTCAGCTCCGGCATCTGTGGAAAGTACTGCTCGTAGAGCATTTGGAATGCAGCTTTTTAATTTCAAAAATCTCTCAATCACATGGAATGTGCTATTCCACCTATTTCTGCAATCCAGTATAAGTTTATATTCTTTGTTAGCAAAGTTCACTTGTACAAAATCTTGCAAAATTTCAGTTTTTGTAGGAGATTTATGGAAAAATTTTGAAATTTTTCTTACCTTATTTAAAACTGGATCTTTTCGGTTTTGACCGGCAGTTTTTTTAAATAATTTCCATGTAACTAAACACTTTTAAACTTTGTTTACTGGTAGAATGTGTTTATAAAGCATCTTTTTCTCTTGGCTTTATTGAGAAAATTCTATAGTTTGTAAAATATTTGTTGTTATTTTTCTTCAATTTCTGCAATTTCAACTAATCAATGACGTTACAGCCACGATCGGATGGTGCTTTTTACATGCTACCTGCACGAGGCCAGTCGGGGCGACGCTGGCAACGAACACGTTCGGATGGTTCTGTTACGTACGTACCACCGGCACTGGTATCACAGCTGCAATTTCCATTGATGTTGATGATTTTGATTTTTTATTTTGATTTGATTTTCACTTGCCTCAGCAGGTCTTCACAAGTAGTGTTTTGTGTCCCAAGAAGGAAAGGTATGCATAGGTGGACTGGCTACATCCCAGGTAAAGGCCCCGGGTTATGGCCTCACTTGTCCTGCCAGGTCTTCTCACACAGAGCATACTTCCAAAGGTCTTGGTCACAAGTCATTTCCTCGGTGAGACCTAAAGTTCGAAGGTCGTGCTTCACCACCTCGTCCCAGGTTTTCCTGGGTCTGCCTCTTCCACAGGTTCCCTCAACCGCTAGGGTGTGGCACTTTTTCACACAACTATCTTCATCCATTCTTGCCACATGACCATACCAGCACAAACGTCTCTCTTGCACACCACAACTGATGCTTCTTAGGTTCAACTTTTCTCTCAAGGTACTTACACTCTGTCGAGTATGAACACTGACGTTACACATCTATCAGAGCATACTGGCTTCATTTCTTGCAAGCTTACACATATCTTCAGCAGTCACGGCCCATGTTTCACTGCCATGTAGCATGGCTGTTCGTACACATGCATCATACAGTCTGCCTTTTACTCTGAGCGAGAAGCCTTTTGACACCAGCAGAGGTAAGAGCTCTCTGAACTTTGCCCAGGCTATTCTTACTCTAGCAGTTACACTTTCAGCACACCTGCCCCCGCTACTGACTTGGTCACCTAGGTTTAACGGAAGCTATCAACTATTTCTAGTTTTTCTCCCTGGAATGTGGCGGAAGTTGGCCTCAGAGCATTTTCAGTGTTTATTGCTCCTGAGCATCTGCCACATACAAAAACTATCTTCCTAATTAGCCTTCCTTTGACATTGCTGCACCTCTTATGTGTCCATAGCTTACATTGGTGCATCTTATATATAAAGTGTATATATTTGTATATATGTGTGTAGATATATATATATATATATATAAATATATATGTGTATAGACATGTATATAGAATGCGTATATATGTACATATTTAATGTGTATGCATATATATAATGTGTGCATACGTGAGCGGATTCAGCTGAAAATATGCACACCTATGTTAAATGTGCTAGCAAGTTTGCATGGCAACTTTGAGTTTGCTCAATTGAAAGGCATCGCCTCTGGGGCAAAATTCCTCATCTTTTAAAATGTGGCCCCCGTAGACCTGAATGAAATCGGGTTATAATACCGAAACAAGTAAAACAATAATAAACTATTTTAATCCCAGGCAAGTCCCGGTATATCTGTCTAATCTATAAAATGAAGAAGGCAAACGTTGAGACAAATTGGATTTTTATGTAAAAAGGGGTCTAAATGGGGCTGGAAGGGGATTAATGTTTACAGGAGTGGATAACTTGAGGTGGGAAATTGATTGCGAGACGTTTTGGGGCGCTATGGTTGTTGCTTTGGTGTGAAAACTGGGATTTTATTGATTTTGGGGATCTTTTCCTTTTGAACGGCAGTTTTCAACACAATTTCTAGTTAACTAAATACTTTTCAACTTCATATACTGGTAGAATGTGTCAAAATAAAACATTTTTTCTCTTGGCTTTCTTGAGAAAATTGTAATTTGTAAGTTTAATGTAATTTAATTTTTCCAATTTTAACCAATCAATGGCCTCTATTGAGCTAAAATCATTTGCTGCGTCTAAAACTGAGACAAACATCCTGTCACTATTATGTTTACGTACAGAAAGCACGTGTATAAAATTATAGAATTATTTTGTTTGTTAATTGTTTAAATTATTTTCCGTTGCTTTCGTTTTTAGCCTTTCGTTTCTTTTTTCTTAAGCAATGGAAAATAGTTTAAACATTACACATGTATCTCAAAACAAAAATAAAACAAATAATTTTAGACACACGCGTAACAATTAAATTAATTGAACAATTAGAAAAAAAAAAACAAAAGGCTAAAATATAGGGTTAGGGTTAAGGTTAGTGGCAGGATGTTGTCTCAGTTTTAGACGCAGCAAATGATTTTAGCTCAATAGAGGCCATTGATTGGTTAAAATTTGAAAAATTAAACTACGTTAAACTTACAAATTACAATTTTCTCAAGAAAGCCAAGAGAAAAATGTCTTTTATTCTGACATATTCTACCAGTATAAAGTTTAAAAGTGTTTATTAACTAGAAATTGTGTTGACAACTGCCGTTCAAAAGGAAAAGATTCGATTTTGGGAGACACTGGGGGGGGGGGGGTCTAGATCGGACACCTTTTGCCCGATTTCAATCAAATTTTCAGCATGGTAAAGTGGAAGTGGATTTGTAATTTAAACACAGAAATCTAATTTTTTATAAATGGAAGAGAGATAGATAGAGAAAGATAAAGAGTGAGAGAAAGCGAAGGAGAGTCCGAGAGAAAGGAAGAGTAAGAGAGTGGAAAAGTGAGAAAGGAGAGAGAAACAGAGAGTGAGAATGTGGTGATAAGAAACAGAAAGTAACAATCAGAGCTCCAGCCACGCGTAAAGTGGGTCACCTTTAGCAAGTCATAATATAAAACCAGTTTTATACCATCATTCATACCATCAATGTCTATGTCCAGCCCGCAAAGCTGCATCTGTGTAATGCCCCTGTGGCAAATTAGATAAAATAAAGTAGCTTGCTTACCAACCACATGGTTCCAAGTTCAGTCCCACTGCGTGGCACCTTGGGCAAGTGTCTTCTACTATAGCCTCAGGCTGACCAAAGCCTTCTGAGTGGATTTGGTAGACGGAAATTGAAAGAAGCCAGTCGTTTATATATATATTTGCCGAACCGCTAAGTTATGGGGACATAAACACACCAGCATCAGTTGTCAAGCGATGTTGGGGGGGACAAACACAGACACACAAACATATACACACATACATACATATAAAATAGAATAAGTACTAGGCTTACAAAGAATAAGTGCTGGAATCGATTTGCTTGACTAAAGGCGGTGCTCCAGCATGGCTACAATCAAATGACTGAAACAAGTAAAAGAGTAAATATGTATATATATGGGGTTTTTCATTCAATCAGAATAAAAAACTGATAAACCAATTCCTCATAGGATTTCCCACTAAAATTGGCTACACCTCATTTTCAACCATAACTTTTACCAATTTCGACACATTTTGCTCAAACGTGAAGCCAGCATTGCTTAGGACTCATGGGGTCTTTGAATTCCTCAAAAACAAAAACAAAAAAACAATCAATGAGTAGAATAATAAATAAACCAATTCCTTATGGGATTTCCCAATCAAATTGCCTGCAACCCATTTTCAGCCAAATGATTACCAATTTCAACGGATTTCAGTCAAATTTGATGCTGATGTCACTTATTTTGGTTTGAAATATAGCGCTTGATCACTTAATAATCCTAACTTAATCCCAGGCAATGCTGAGCTATACTACTAGTATATATATATGCAATTCAATGTCGTTGACATTGGAATGAGAATGCACATTTAGAAAAAGATAGATAGAAAAACACAGGGAAGATAATCACCTCCACAGCAAATACAACCAGTGTCTTATAGATATCAAAATTACACAAACCATACTAGAATAGTTTATAATGTTTCAGGTGGTCTATATTTAATCCTCATTAAGATGTATTTTATAAAAGGTGGACACAAGGAAAAAATCCCTTCTCTGTAATTTTTACAGTCATTGGAGGTTCTTAAGTTTTTAAAAGATACCGTTTTTCAAGGGAACATATCAAACATCTTATATAGTTTTTGTCTAGGGATCTTTTTTGTGATGTTATTACTAAGACCAGGTATTATATTGAATCAGTAGACAAAAATTTTAATCCAGATACAACAAACATCTTTCAGCCTTCAGACACCACAAGAAGAGACATGCAACAACCTTCTCCACATTAATCTGGAAGCTAAAGGATGACAACATCAGCTACAACATTAAATGTATTGGTACAAATATCAAGTCTGATCCAAGATTATAACAAGACAGTGTCAGTCTTGATTCAATCATTAAAAAGGACAGCAATATGATGTAAGTAATGCAAACAACAGCTGACACGATCTTATCTTAATTTTCTTTTTCTCTCTAATTTAGAAACAAAGTAAAGTACAAGTTCAGACACCAGCTTCTAAATGTAAGTACATGTTTTGCCATTATTTTGCTTTTTGCATGTTCATAATATCATGACACTGTAACATATTGTAATGTCAATGAAATCACTGAACATCTCCTTAATACACTACAGTCTTAAAATAGATAGCAATACCTTCAACATGAAAAAAAAACAGACATACTAAAGAAATAAATAGCAAAAATACACACAGGTGCAGGAGTAAGTGTGTGGTAAGTAGCTTGCTTACCAACCACATGGTTCCGGGTTCAGTCCCACTGCATGGCATCTTGGGCAAGTGTCTTCTGCTATAGCCCCGGGCAGAGCAATGCCTTTTGAGTGGATTTGGTAGACGGAAACTGAAAGAAGCCCGTCGTATATATGTATATAAATATGTGTGCGTGTATGTTAGTGTGTCTGTGTTTTTCCCCCTAGCATTGCTTGACAACCGATGCTGGTGTGTTTACGTCCCCCGTCACTTAGCGGTTCGGCAAAAGAGACCGATAAAATAAGTACTGGGCTTACAAAGAATAAGTCCCAGGGTCGATTTGCTTGACTAACGGCGGTGCTCCAGCATGGCCGCAGTCAAATGATTGAAACAAGTAAAAGAGTAAAAGAGAGTAAAGAGATATCATTAAATATATGAGAAAAATGCCTACAATATTTGACTGGACAATGGCTTTAGATGACCATGTTAAGGCTCACGAAACTACTGTGCGATGTGTGAAATATATGGATGCTTATATATATTTCTTTACTACCCACAAGGAGCTAAACATAGAGGGGACAAACAAGGACAGACAAACGGATTAAGCCGATTACATAGACCCCAGTGCGAAACTGGTACTTTATTTATGGACCCCGAAAGGATGAAAGGCAAAGTTGACGTCGGTGGAATTTGAACTCAGAACGTAACGACAGACGAAATACCACAAAGCATTTCGCCCGGTGTGCTAATGTTTCTTATTTCCTTACTGCCCACAAGGGGCTAAACATAGAGGGAACAAACAAGGACAGACAAAGGTATTAAGACGATTACATCGACCCTAGTGCGAAACTGGTACTTTATTTATGGACCCCGAAAGGATGAAAGGCAAAGTCGACCTCGGCAGAATTTGAACTCAGAACATAACGACAGACGAAATACCACAAATCATTTTGCCCAGCGTGCTAACGTTTCTGCCACCTCGCCGCCTTAATGGATGCTTAGTCTTGGCACTCTTTCATTAATGGTTAATACTTGTTCTCCATATAGATCATTTTCATTATGGTTAATGATGATTGTAAAACAGTTAATATGTTGTATAATTGTTTATTAGATGCTAATCTGAAGTATTCAATATCTTTATATATAAAACTGTAGTTGTGTGTGTGTCTGTCTACTCCGATTTAGATTCCTAACTACTCCCACATTTTGCAGTGCAGTTTAACCAAAAGCGGGTATCCTATAGTTGTGATTCATATCGAGCTCTTCTAGGTATTAGTGCGCATCTACGATGAGTCTACGATTTAAAAAAAAATTTACCATCATTTTTCCCCGTTTTTAATCCATTTTTCACTCGGTTTTATATAAGGGAAGAAAAACTCTAAAATGCTTATATAGTTACTTCCCTTACAAACCCAAGCAATGCCGGGCTATAATGCTAGTATGAAATACATCAGGAGGTACTCTTTTCTTTGAATAGTCTTCTGTTGATATTGAACCTATATTAAAATATATCCTTCTCACTGTCTGCTTTCTCTCTTCTTAATTTTCAGTTCACCATGCCTTGTTTTACCTAAAAACAAAGGGTTACAAAGAGTTGGGTAAGCTAATTTATACAGATTTATTGCACACTTTTTCTCATAATTTGCATTATGCCCATTAAATAACTGAAATTACAGATTTAAGGGTATTTTGCGAGCAAACAAGCATGCAAGCCTCCAACATGTGGCCATGCTGGAGCACCGCCTTTAATCAAGGAAATTGACCCCCAGGACTTATTCTTTGTAAGCCTAGTACTTATTCTATCAGTCTCTTTTGCTGAACCGCTAAGTTACGGGGACGTAAACACACCAGCATTGGTTGTCAAGCGATGTTGGGGGGACAAACACAGACACACAAACATACACGCACACATATATATATATACATATATATGACGGGCTTCTTTCAGTTTCCATCTACCAAATCCACTCACAAGGCTTTGGTCGGCCCAAGGCTATAGTAGAAGACACTTGCCCAAGGTGTCACACAGTGGGACTGAACCCGGAACCATGTGGTTGGTAAGCGAGCTATTTACCACACAGCCACTCCTGCGCCTATATTGCTGTGTGAAAAAAATTAATATGTATTTATTGTTGTTGTTATTATTAATTTCCATTTCAGAGGAAATAACTTATTTGCAGTGGATTAAAGATGAGAACCAGCAAGAAGGCGACATAGAATTGATCAATGGAACCTATATTACTATACCACAAGATGGAGTTTATGACATAAAATTTGTAGTACAACTTTATTTTTCAGAAGATACACCAGACTTTCATTTATTCCTAACTTTGTACACAAAGAATGAAACAAAGATTGAATCTAAGAAAAAGACTTTAGATTCCTCACATATATCAAAACATGAGATAATAGAATTATCAGTTAAATACAAATTGAAAGCTAATGACAGAATCTTTCTGAAGATGAACATGGTAAAATTCATCAGCCCTGACAAGCACACAAGCCACCTGTCTATCACCGTTTTGAAAATAAATGAACCTCAATAGAATGTGAGTGACAGCACTCTCATTTTATTGAGGGTCATTTATTTTAACCCTTTCGTTACCAACCTGGCTCTAAGTAAAAATGTCTTGTTTTCAAAAGTTTTGAATAAAAATCTTCTACCAAACCTTAGTCACAATTTATGTTCCTAACACTAGTTTAATGATAATTAAGTTATTTTACTAAATTCTTTGTTATATTTAAAATAATTGAAAGAAATATGGAGCATCTCAAACTAAATACAGTAACGAAAGGGTTAATCCAATTACCATGAAATACCACTGTGCAGTAAATAATGACAACGCTCGTTCAGTGCGAGTATCTTCATGTTCAAGGTTTTATTCAGACACACGACAAATGAATGTATACAGTGAGTATACAGGATTCAATAAAGATTTCTGGGAAGAAGAAAGGTTTTGAACAACTTGCCATGTTCCATGATAACTTTGAGTTATAGAAATAAATAAAGTCACGAGATTTGCTTCCCACAATACTATGATGAGCTACTGGTGGGAAATTAGATATCGAATTCATGTGGCTGGCTCCCTTGTGGTTGCAGTGGATCTTGAATGTATAATGGGGATCTTTCCTAACAGCAGTGATGTTTTTTTTTTGTTTTGTTTTTGTCATCAAGTTTCTAATACCTGAGGAAATACCACAATCATCATATCATTAATGCAGAAACTTTGAGTTTTGTTTGTGAGTTTCTATAACTATACCATGCAATGTATATATAAATTAGTATTGCATGTTGCATGTAAATATATATATATATATATGTATATGTATATGTATATGTATATATATATATGTATGTATGTGTGGAAGCACAATGGCCAAGTGGTTAGGGCAGCGGACTCGCGGTCGTAGGATCGCGGTTTCAATTCCCAGACTGGGCGTTATGAGTGTTCATTGAGTGAAAACACCTAAATACTCCATGAAGCTCCGGCAGGGGGTGGTGATCCCTGCTGTACTCTTTCGCCACAACTTTCTCCCACTCTTTCTTCTGTTGGCCTGCTCGCTTAGCAAGTGGGGTGGCGTCATTCAAAGGCTAAAACAATGCGAACGCATTGTGACCAGCGATGTGTAACAACATCTGATGGACTGGTCAGTCTGTTTCTTTATTAGCCACACAGGGCTGCACACAGACAGGACAAATTACAAGGTAGAGCTTTTCTTTTGGGGATAAAAAAGGGGGTTTGGTTTTCGATTAAATGGGATCGTAAAAGGAAAGAAAGAGGACAAAAAAAGGGGGGGGGATAAAAAAAAGGAAGAGGAAACAAAATTGATCAATAGGGATCGTTATCACAGAAATGTCAATATACCACACAAACATATATATATATGTATGAGCCTGGTGCAGCCATCTGTCTTGCCATTCACAGTCAAACCATCCAACCATGCCAGCATGGAACGTGGATGTTAAATGATGATGATAATGATGATGATGATGACACACACACACACACACACATAATGTTTATTGTATTTTTTTTATTTTTTTTTTACTATTATTTTATTATGAAATTTTGAAATAAAGAGAAATCAAATGAATTAATGATTTGCCTTGTGGAATTTGATGCATCAAATGTGTGATGTGTATACTATGCATGCACACACACACCACACACACACATATCTAGAGTAATAAAGTAGTCAGATGTTGGATGATTATATCTATATTATTTATTTACATCTCATTTAAATTGTTAGCGCTTTATATAGATAGATAGAGATACATACATATATATACTCTTACTCTTTTACTTGTTTCAGTCATTTGACTGTGGCCATGCTGGAGCACCACCTTTTAGTCGAGGAATCGACCCCAGGACTTATTCATCACTACTCCGTCCTGGTCCCAGAAGACTGTGAGCATGACCTTGCCAGCGGAGGGCTGTACCCTTGCCTTCTTTGGAGGGGGTGAGTCACGGTGCTTCCACTGCATTGACTGGGCTTTGGCCTCTGGATCATCGTGATGGACCCAGGTTTCATCCTGTGTAATCAGTCTTTTGAAAAATTTTGACTCATCTTCTTGGCACATCTCCAAATTCACCCTCGAGAACTCGACGCGTTCTTGCTTCTGGAAAGGCGTGAGCAACCTGGAAATCTATCTGGCAGACACCTTTTGCATATGCAAATGGTCATGAATGATAGCTTCCACAGACCCGGTACTAATCTTGACCTCATGGGCTATTTGGCGAATAATTATGCGTTGATCTTCCAAAATGGCAGCCTCAACTTGACGGACAGATGCCTCATCAATGGCAGAAGGGGCGACCAGATCTGGGAGCTGTTTCCACAGAGTTCTGACCATGTTTGAATTCACGATGCCAGCGTTTTACAAGGTCATATGATGGGGCATCATCACCATAAGTTACTTTCATTTCATCAAAAGTCTCACGTGGTGTGCGTCCTTTCAAATACAAAAACCGGATCACTGCTCGACACTCAACAGGCTCCATTTCACACTTGACTCGGTTCAAACACCTGTAAATCAGAAACCACAATTAATTCAGAGCTGTAATTTGCCACTTACTCTATAGAGATATAAATAATTGCACATGCAAAATTTCAGCTAGATCAAACAACTGCAAGTGGGTCAGAGGCATTACTTATTGAACGTCCCTCGTATATAAAGATAAAACTCACTTGGAAAAGGGTGCACGGCGTTCGATTATATACTATAAATAATGTATAAATATATGCATATATATACATACATATATGTACATACCTACATATATATGTATATATACATGCATATATGGGTACAGGACATCAACAAAAAAAATTACCTTTGAAGCGCGGAGTAGATGAAACAGGGACAACTGATGAAGGGGAATACTCTTTATGGTGCATGTCGCATTTCTCTGTTTAGTTTTTTTGTTGTTTGAAAAAAAGTTCGTTTTCTATGTTTTCGTTTCTCATTGTGTTCAACGTTATTTCTATGTCCTGTACTCATATGTGCTTGTATATATGTGTAGGTATATAAATATATGTATGTATATATGCATATATTTATAAATATATATGCATATACTTATATTATTATCATATATATATATATATATATATATAGTGAATCTATATGTATGTATGTATATATATATATAGATGATGATGATATATATATATAAGAGAGCGACCACTATGAGCACTAAAAATAGACCATTGGGCTTCAGCCACATAAAAAATGTCTCCAGTGAATATTAGCACAACTACATAGTGGTCGCTCTCTTATATTTATATATAAAATGTATGAAAATCCGGGTTTCTTATATGCACTAAGTCACTAGGTGTTAAATGGATGTACTATTAAATTAGTATAAAAATTTCTCACCCTTATTGGTTGTTTATATATATATATATATATATATATATGTATGCATACACACACACATACACACACATGTACACACCCAATAATCCCAACAATATAGGAAGGTTCGTTTTAATTTTGATAAGTATATAAAATACAAGTAATTTTCAAACCATGATGGACTCGTTTTAGGGTTTCGATGACAGTTTTGAACCCTTTCTTTTCTATTTGGTACCACACACCCTTGCACTTTCTTTTCCATTTTTCCATTGCCCTTTTGACAATTTTTCTATGCAGCTCAGATCTTTACGCAGAGTTAGAATGTCACCTTCAGTTCCCCACTTCCATCATGGCTCCTACTGTCCACCTATATTCCTCTCTTTCTTTCCAACCAGTTCACCGGATCTTTTCGGTTTGAACGGCAGTTTTTTAAAATAATGTCCACGTAACGAAACACTTTTAAACTTCATATACTGGTAGAATGTGTTTATAAAACATCTTTTTCTCTTGACTTTATTGAGAAAATTCTATAGTTTGTAAGATATTTGTTGTTTTTTTTTCTTCAATTTCTGC
The DNA here is from genome assembly GCF_006345805.1 of Octopus sinensis. Classification (NCBI taxonomy): domain Eukaryota; kingdom Metazoa; phylum Mollusca; class Cephalopoda; order Octopoda; family Octopodidae; genus Octopus; species Octopus sinensis. The sequence goes on along the minus strand of NW_021829647.1, from coordinate 6,824 downwards.
AATTTCAACCAATCACTGACGTCTATTGAGGTAAAAAAACATTCTGTGCCGTATGAATATGTCCCTCGTTTAAGAAACAGATTGTTTTTTTTTACATTTGTGAAGAAAAAAAAAGATACCCTTCTCCCCCACCCCTAACCCTAAAACAGATTGAAATGCAATAGATCGATACTAGGGTCATAATTATGGGTGACAATTTCATATGACATCGCTAGAAAAAACTGCCGTTCAAACCGAAAAGATCCAGTTCACCTACTAAAATTGAAGTGGGTCTGATCAAGTCCCTTGTTTCTGTTTGATCTTTTGTCACACTGTGTTTCATAAAATGTTCAGCCAACTTGTGGTAGAGTCAATTGTAGATTCTAACCTTTTTTCTCTTCCCTACCGTATATCTGTGGCATTTTTATATGCTCGCCGCAAATACTGTCAGATTTATTCATCCAGCTTTTCCCTTATGTTTAAGTAGTGTATGGTTTTGCCATCAGACATGTCGGTCATTTTTTTATATAATACTAGCAGTATCGCCCGTTGTTGCTGGGGTTTGTAAGGGAAATAACTAAATAAGCATTTTTAGAGAATTATAGCCAAAAAATAGCAAAAAAAATGCATTAGAAATGGAAAAAAAAAAAATGATGGTAATTTTTTTTTTAATCGTTGACTCATCGTAGACATTTTAGAGAGTTACTTCCCTTATATAATTGCGATAAAAATGCATTAAAATGGAAAAAAATGATGGTAAATTTTTTTTTTAAATCATAGACTCATTGTAGATGTGCGCTAATACCCAGAAGGGCTCGATATGAATCACGACTATAAGATACCCGGTTTTGGTAAAAACTGCACTGCAAAAATGTGGGAGTAGTTAGGAATCTAAATCGTAGGAGACAGACACACAACTTCTCTTTTATATATAAAGATTTATATTGAGTGGCTGTGTGGTAAGTAGCTTGCTAACAACCACATTGTTCCGGGTTCAGTCCCACTGCGTGGCATCTTGGCAAGTGTCTCTGCTATAGCCCCGGGCCAACCAATGCCTTGTGAGTGGGATTGGGTTGACGGAAACTGAAAGAAGCCTGTCGTATATATGTATATATATATATATGTATGTGTGTTTGTGTGTGCTGTGTTATCCCCCTAGCATTGCTTGATAACCGATGCTGGTGAGTTTACGTCCCCGTCACTTAGCGGTTCGGCAAAAGAGACCGATAGAATAAGTACTGGGCTTACAAAGAATAAGTCCGGGGTCCATTTGCTCGACTAAAAAAGACGGTGCTCCAGCATGGCCGCAGTCAAATGACTGAAACAAGTAAAAGAGAGTATGCATATATATACTGTAAGTATATATATACATTACCTTGACCAATACATTGATATCCTGTCTAAATTTCCCCTTAGACGCAATACCAATGTTAGGCCAAACATTAGCAAATCAGAGATGTCTGCATGTAAACGTATACAAAACGATCAAACAATAATAATTAAACAAGCAGATAAAGGTGGTGCAATTGTTATTATGGATACCGAATACTATAAGGATTTGGTTGAAGACCAACTGAAGGATACCAACCTTCTATTGTGAAATACCCGCAAATATAGACCACCACATCATGAAAAAGATCAACAACCTGATTTCAACACACCCCAACTCACTTACGGATAATGAAAAGACTACATCACCAATTTTGAACCAAAAACCCAGCAACTTCTACGGCTTACCAAAAAAATACACAAATCAAAAAACATTCAACAGGCAGTAAAAGAACAAGAAAGTGAGTACATAAAATTATTACATCCAAAAGACCTAAAACTTAGACCTATTATAGCTGGTCCAGCATGCCCTACACACCGTCTAAGCAATTTTATTGACATTGTTTTGAAACCACTATGTACTTACATACCAAGTTTCATCAGGGATGACATCGACTTCCTGTCCCATCTTCCCAAAACAACAGAAACAAATTCAGTTTGCTAAGTTTGATGTGGTAAGCCTCTACACCCCATATTCCACACGATTAGGAATAAAGGCGAAAATACTGGTTAGAAAAAACATAGAGAAGTGATTCCCAGCAGATTCACAGTGCCATTTATATTAGACACAGTCAAACTTATTCTAGAAAATAACACATTCTTCTTCAATGGAAAGAATTACATCCAAAAGAGGCACGGCGATGGGAACGAGGTTGTGCTCCCGTTTACGCCAACTCTGTAATGGGATACTTAGAAGAACAACTCTACCAAGAGGGGAGGTAAACTATGGCACTGGATTTAGAAAGTATATTGAAAAGGCATGGAAGAGATACCTAGACGACTGTTTCATAATCTGGACAGAATCTCTAAATACTCTGGAAGAGTTCAATATCCTCCTGAACAACCTACACCCATCTCTCTCAAATTTACAAAGGAGATGAGTAGTACCAAATTACCATTCCTGGATATAATGGTAATTAAAAAAGACACCACCATCACCACAGATATATACTATAAACACACAGACACACATCAATACCTAAATTTAAGTCGTGCCATCCACCACATACAAAACGTAACATCCCATACTGCCTAGCCAGAAGAAATTGTACTATTGTAGAAGATGCAAATATCAGGAACAAACGCCTAATAGAACTAAGAGAATTTTTGCTCAAACAAAAATACCCATCTCTACTTATAGAAAATGGCATACAGCGGGCTATAAAAATACCTATACAACAACTTAGGACAACCCAAGGAAGAGGAAAACAAGAACAAGTCATACCATTCATAGTGACACACAACCCATGTCACCAGAATATCTTCAACATTGCCAAAGCAAACCTTCCAATCATTGCCCAAAGTAATGAATTAAAAGACATAATCAAGGATCGAGCTATGGTGCTTAGTAAAAGACAGCCTAAAAACTTGAAAACATTACTAACAAAGGCAAAATTTGACCTCAGCAACAAAGACCAAACATTCACGGTATCTAAATGCAATGATAGCCGATGTGGCACATGCCAATTCATACATACCGGTCAATATATAAACACAAAAACCGGGAAAATATTCACAAACGCGAATATGAACTGCAAAAGCAGAAATTTAATTTACTGCATCAAATGCCCAAATTGTGAAGAAAATATATGTAGGTCAGACGGGAAACGCACTATTAGAACGCTCACGTGTACACCGGCAACAGATTAGAGACCCAGAGGTCCGTCAGATACCTTTGAGTAACCACCTAGCAACATGTGGTCGGAAAATATATATAATTTTCCATTCTACAAATTACACAGCCCAAGTGAAATCGAGGAGGAAATCAGAGAAAAGAATTTATTGATTATAAATTCGAACCCAAGCTAAATAAGCAATAATAATAATACTTAGAGGATTACTTCCACTGCTACGACCATGACCACTAACAACAAACAACAATACTAAAGGGGATCAAGACGAAGATAGCAGGAAAATTATCTTATTTAGGGTAAAAGTTCTATTGCCACCACCATCACCACTAGCAACAATAATTAAGGTGCTGACAATGATGATGATGACAATTGAAATATAAAAATATAAAAATCTCTGACAAAGGATATTTACAACATTTCTAAAAATAACCCAACAATTGCTGCTTCGGCCAGGGTCAAGATACCGGACTCTTGACCTGTCCAACAAAGCGTGATGCCTAAACCAATCAGCTCAACCAACCAATCAGCTTAAGAAGTTGAGTGATACTACACACTGATTGGTCAGAATACAGTTTGCAAAACCTAGCACTCTGGAGCCTACCCAGCTGTATTTATAGCACAGAATCACTCATCTTGCTACAGTCAAAATTGTGAGCATGACTGTCAACACTACTACATGAACCCGAAGATTGCAGAATTCAATGCATGAAAGTACTAGTTCAATCAGAATGAATATTTAACATTCTACTATTTCATTTTATTTTATTCAATTATAATATATTATCTTATAATATATCATTAGAAGATTGTAAATAAAACGTGAAAATCAGACAAGGTTGGAATTCTTTTTATTAATATATATATATATATATATATATCTATATATAACACATACATACATACTTATACACGTGTTTAACATTGTTACTTAAATTCACCGACTTGGTCTCTGTTCATGCAATTCTTAAGTCCATGAGTCTTTCCTGAGATTTCTCTGTTCCTCACTCATATCATTATGTTGTTGTTGTTAGGATGTTGAGCTGGCAGAATCATTAGCATGCCGCGTGTGAAATGCTTGGCAGTATTTCGTATGCCGTTACGTTCTGAGTTCAAATTCTGTCAAGGTCGACTTAGTCTTTCATCCTTTCGGGGTCGAAAATTAGTACCTGTTATGCACTGGGACGATGTAATCAACTTAATCCCTTTGTCTGTCCTTGTTTGTCCCCTCTATGTTTAGCCCCTTGTGGGCAATAAAGAAATAGGTATTTCGTCTGCCGTTACGTTCTGAGTTCAAATTCCGCCAAGGTCGACTTTGCCTTTCATCCTTTCGGAGTCGATAAAATAAGTACTGTTACGCACTGGGGGGCGATGTGTAATCGACTTAATCCCTTTGTCTGTTCTTGTTTGTCCCTCTGTGTTTAGCCCCTTGTGGGCAATAATAAAGAAATAGGTATTTCGTATGTTGTTACGTTCTGAGTTTAAATTCCGCCGAGGTCGACTTTGCCTTTCATCCTTTCGGAGTCGATAAATTAAGTACCTGTTACGCATGGGATCAATGTAATCAACTTAATCCCTTTGTCTGTCCTGTTTGTCCCTATGTTTAGCCCCTGTGGGCAATAAAGAAATAGGTATTCGTCTGTTGTTACATTCTGAGTTCAAATTCCGCCGAGGTCGACTTTGCCTTTCATCCTTTCGGAGTCGATAAATTAAGTACCTGTTACGCACTGGGATCAATGTAATCAACTTAATCCCTTTGTCTGTCCTTGTTTGTCCCCTCTATGTTTAGCCCCTTGTGGGCAATAAAGAAATAGGTATTTCGTCTGTTGTTACATTCTGAGTTCAAATTCCGCCGAGGTCGACTTTGCCATTCATCCTTTCAGGGTCGATAAAATAAGTACCTGTTATGCAGGGGGGCGATGTAATCGACTTAATCCGTTTGTCTGTCCTTGTTTGTCCCCTCTATGTTTAGCCCCTTGTGGGCAATAAAGAAATAAGAAACGTTAGCAGGCCAGGCGAAATGCTTAGCAATATTTCATCCATCTTTACATTCTGAGTTCAAATTCCGCTCAAGTCTACTTTGCCTTACATTCTTCTGGGGTTGATAAATGAAATACAAGTGAATGACCAGGGTCAATGTCATCAACTGGTTCCCTCCCCACAAATTTCAGACCTTGTGCCTTTGGTAGAGAGCATTATTATTATCATCATCATCATCATCATCATCATCATCATCATCATCATCATTATCATCATCATCATCATCATCATCATCATTATTATCATTATTGATCATTATTGATAATGCCTGCCATCAAAGTGACACCGGGGTAAAATATACGAAGCCCAATATACCCATCATGACTACCCGTCTGATAAGGGTACACCAGGCACATGCATCACAACCATATGTGCACGACATGATGATCTCATATCAAGATAAACAACACATGACCTTGCAAGTGGGGCCCAGTTAGAATTTTCTGCTGGTCGAGTAACCCATCCTGCTCAAAAGGTCCCTGAGTAAGGGTTGTTTAAGGATGTTGAACGAAACACCCATGTTTCCTGAGGTGAATTATTCAAACCCCAAAGAATCCCTCTCAACACATGGCTATGATGCTCCCCCACCACTTCTGCTCGTGATCAGAGATGCACATATCGTCAGCCACAAAGGGACATGCTCAAATGGTTAAGGTCAAACAACTGACAAGTTATCATTGTTATTATTATTATTATTATTATTATTATCATTGTTATTATTATTATTATTATTATTATCATTTTTATTATTATTATTATTATTATTTTTTATTATTATTATTATTGTGTTGTTGTATATTATTATTAGTCATTATTATTGTTGTTGCTGTATTATTATTATTATTATTATTCAGTAGTTTATTTTTATAGCGTGCTTTCACTTCACTACCGAGCACAGCTCTGTGTGCCTTGGTATGTGCTGTGATTTGTTGTGATGCTCTGATGGTTATTGTATGGAAAGTGTTCTGCGTAGGATGTGTGCAGTAGTGCCTAGTAGTGCAATTTTCTGTATGTTATATGTGTTTGTAAGTCCTGGTGTTTTGTTATGTATTTGTCTGAATATTTTGTTGGGTTGTTATTATTATTATTATTATCATTTTATTATTATATGTTGTTGTTTGGTGTGGTGTTGTTGTTGTTGTTGTTATTATTATTATTATGTCATTATTATTATAATTGTTATTATATTTATCATTATAATGTTGTTGTTGTTGTTATTATTACTAGGGCAGCAAGCTGGCAGAATCGTTAGCCCGGCAGGCAAGATGCTTTGGGGTATTTTGTCTGCTACATTCTGAGTTCCACTGAGCTTGACTTTGCCTTTCGTCCTTTCGGGGATCGATAAAAATGAGGGACCAGTGAAACACTGTGAAACCTCTCTCCATCAAATTCCAGGTCTTGTGCCTGTAGTAGAAAGGGTATTGATACGGTTTCTATTGCCAATTGCAAAAAAAAAAAAATTATAAAAAAAACTGGATATAAGTAAATTAAGTAAATGTGATTGGAGGAGAGATAGAAAAGAAAGAAGAAAGAGAGAGAAGGACCAAGAGCGAGAGGAGATAGAGGGGTACGAGAGGGGGGAAGAGAGGAGAAAGAAAGAGCGGAGTGACAGGGAGAGATAGAAAG
>NW_021829646.1:0-27500 GCF_006345805.1 Octopus sinensis | reverse complement strand
TGTATATGTATATATAAATATATAACTTTGATAATTTTGATAGGTTTCGCTCAGTAATATCCCAGGCCATGTCTAACTTAAGAGCACCACCTGGTGAAGTCTTTTTGTCATGTATGAGACATCATGGCCCACTCTAGCAAAGAGTTATTATTGTTCCATATATATATATATATATGTGTGTGTGTGTGTGTGTGTGTATGTGTATAGATTGATAGATAGGCAGATAGATAGATACATAGATATACATATATATATATATATATAGCGGTTCGGCAAAAGACACAGATATAATAAGTACTAGGCTTACAAAGAATAAGTCCTTTTTCGACTAAAAGGCGGTGCTCCAGCATGGCCACAGTCAAATGACTGAAACAAGTAAAAGAGTAAAAGGGTAAAAGAGAGTATATATACATACATATATTTATGTATATGTATGTATGCCTATATTATTGTTGTTATGTGCATATCTCTCTTTTAAAGTATATTTGGATATATTTGTATTTTATGTGTATGTATATAGATGCATGTGTGCGTGTGTATGTGTATGGAGTACTTATTTTCTCTGTATCCCTTTTTTTTTGGTATGTAAATACATAAACAAGGGAAGTATGAAATATTCATGGTTATACATATCTTCTTGTCGTCTGTAAAACGGGCGCGAAAATGAACCTTTTAGCTTCTGAATAAGAATTAATGATATCAGCTAACTCTCTCTTCTCTTGGCGTATCACAAGTCATTCTAATTAACATACATGGAAACAGGAAATCAGTCTATACTGTGATACTGTTTAACCGATTCTCGTGTCCTAGGCTTACGCCATTCAAGGCCCCATCACAGTTAACACATTGAACGTTGTCATGTGTTAGTATGTGTCTGGCAGTATCAGAATCGATAGCACGGCTGGCGAAAGGCTTAACGGTATTTCGAAGGCGGCGAGCTGGCAGAAACGTTAGCACGCCGGGCGAAATGCTTAGCGGTATTTCGTCTGCGTTACGTTGTGAGTTCAAAATCCGCCGAGGTCGACTTTGCCTTTCATCCTTTCGGGGTCGATAAATTAAGTACCAGTTACGCACTGGGGTTGATGTAATCGACTTAATACCTATGTCTGTCCTTGTTTGTCCCCTCTGTGTTTAGCCCCTTGTGGGTAATAAAGAAATAGGTATTTCGTCAGCCGCTACGTTCTGAGTTCAAATTCCACAGATATCGACTTTAACTTTCATCCTTTCGGGGATAAGTACCAGTTACGCACTGGGTTCGATATAATCGACTTAATCTGTCTGTCTGTCCTTGTTTGCCCTCTCTGTGTTTAGCCCCTTGCGGGTAGTAAAGAAATAGGCATTTCGTCTGCCGTTACGTTCTGAGTTAAAATTCTGCCGAGGTCGACTTTGCCTTTCGTCCTAACAGGGTCAATAAATTATGTAACAATTAAACACTGGCCTCGATATAACAGACTAGTCCCCTCTCCCAAAATCCAGACCTTGTGTCTCTAGCAGAAAGAATTATTATTATTATTATTATTATTATTATTATTTTAATTATTATTATTTTTATTATTATTATTGATTGTAGTAGCATTAAGATGTACTTTTTCCTCGCTCCAAGACGCAATCTCTTTCCAGCATTACCAAATAGGAATTTCTTCATTTGCGATATCTACCTGCCAATAAAGATTCTAGTTATCTTTGAACGTCTGCCCCACCCTCAAACCAATCCTGGGTGTTGAAGGAGAAAGGTTTGTCTTTGCGCGTATATATTTTAATTGATTTCACGTCGTAATGTCTACACGATGTGACCCTGAATCATCAAAGATCATACACATTTCACAAATGAATAAATATATAAATAATTATGTAAGGTAATAAAATAAAATAAATATTAACCAATTATTCCGCAGAATGCATACATAGAACGGAGGGAAAAAAAACAAGGTATTAATATTTAGTTAGCCATTTTACAGATAAATAATATTGCTTCGAAATATTTTGAACGATAGCGGTAACAACAACAAATTCTTAAGTTACTTGCAGACAAGTGATTTAGATAATGGATAGAGTACCGATCTTACTGGTCCCATTTTCGCTTTTTTCTCACAGAGACAGAATTCTTTGGTTTGACGAAGATTCTAGAATAAGGTAATGAACTGTGTGGTAGAACTGTGGATCTTGCGATTAAATGGAAGAGAGAGAGAGAGAGAGAGAGAGAGAGAGAGAGAGAGAGAGAGAGAGAGAGAGGGAGGTTGATAGACATATTACTCTTTTACTCTTTTACTTGTTTCAGTCATTTGACTGCGGCCATGCTGGAGCACTGCCTTTAATCGAGCAATTCGACCCCGGGACTTATTCTTTTTGTAAGCCCAGTACTTATTCTATCGGTCTCTTTTGCCGAACCGCTAAGTGATGGGGATGTAAACACACCAACATCGGTTGTCAAGCAATGCTAGAGGGACGAACACAGAAACACAAACACACACACACATACACATATATATATATACATATATACTGACGGCTTCTTTTCATTTTCCGTCTACCAAATCCACTAACAAGGCATTGGTGGGCCGGGCTATAGCAGAAGACCTTGCCCAAAATGCCACACAGTGGGACTGAACCCGCAACCATGTGGTTGGTTAGCAAGCTACTTATCACACAGCTACTCCTGCACCTATATACCTATATATATATATATATATATATATTATATATATGAAATAATACTTTAGGGAGTAAATCCAAACTTACAGGGAAAAATTAGATTTAGGATTAAGTCTAATTTTATAGTATAAATATATATTATATTAAATTAGAGATAAAACCACTATTAGGCAATCAAACAGTGAAAATCATTAACCCAAAACATAGAAATAAAATTAATGAATAAAAATATATAAAATATAAAATTCAAAATTTAAATTATTTACATTAAAGTTAAAATTTAAAAAATTACTTAATTAATAATTTTTATATTTATAAATTTATATATATATATATATATTTTATTATTATTATTATTATTATTATTATTATTATTATTATTATTATTATTATATTTATTTTTTCTATATATAACAATAATAAATCTTAGAGCGAGTTATAAACAGTAGCTGCAGCACATCGTGACGTATATTTGCTATTTAAATATGGCTAAGCCCTAAGGGTGGATGCTACTGTAGTTTGTAGCCCCAGGAGGACACCTCCTCCAGCTGGCTTTCGACACACTTTCTGTACCCTATCAGTGTTTGTAAAGGGAAGCCATCCTTCCCGTCTTCAACTTATGATACACATGGACTCGAGTTTCACAAACACTTCACAAACACTTATCCCTTTTCTAGTATCATAAAGACACTGATATCGAAAAGGTGTACAGTTTCCGTCTTTTAAATTCGCTTGCAAAGCAATAGGCGGCCCAGGAACTTGCCCAAGGTTACAACAAGGTGGAACCGAATCCGAAACCCGGCCATGTCTGCGTCTAGAAAATACGTCTGGCCAATGATTTGCACAAAACCTTCGAATATTGTGAATGTGTTTAAAGAATTATATCGTTTCGCATTCAATAATATTTTGGAGAAGAAAAAAATGATGTATGTGGAAGGAATTTAAATACTGAAAGGAAGGCAAGCAATCTATCTACATGTCTGACATGATCTCCGTGTAATTATGTTTCTAATTAATTATCGAACAATAACCATGAAACCTGTCTTCATAAACTCAATATTAACGCGAACATGTCCATATTAATGTTTACGTTAATCTTACTCACTCTTTTCCTCTTCTCCCTCTATGTATGCATATATACATATGTGTGTGTGTGTGTGTGTGTCTGTGTATGTGTGTGTGTATACATGTGTGTGTATATATATATAAATATATATATATATATATAGGGGCAGGGTGAGATATATATATATATATATATATAATATGCGTGCATATATACATGTGTGTGTATGGGAATGTGTGTACGTCTGTGTATTAAAGTAAAGTGTACGAAATCGAGACTGTGAAAGCATTCACACACACCCACACACACTCACACACACACACACACACACACACACATATACACATAAATATGTACAGAGAGGGAGAGAGAAACAAAGAGAGAGAAAGAGTGATACAGATATATATATATATACCGAAATGTATGTGTCTATATCTATAGGAATATATCTATATATATATTGGAAATAACCCCCCTCCTATATATATCTCGACACATGCGCACAAACACGAACAGTGAGAGAGATACATGATTATATAGCGACACGGTTGAAACCTAGGGCGACGGTCACTAACAATGACAGATTGCCACGTACGCAGGAAACGGTAAAGACAGATAGTTCCACGAACAGAAACGGACAGAGTGAGTAGGGGAAAGACAAAGGAGGAAAGGGAATGCGCGGAGTGCTTTAAACGGATATAAACTAAGTCAACCACTCGGAGAGAGACAAAAGACCTTCATTTGTCATCAGTTGTATGGATTCCCAGTTGTAAACATTGCAGACATTGATGGAAATTATATCACTAGCGCCGCCTGTTGAGATTACTGTCTTAAGATATTCATTTGTTAACCTCGCTTCGATGCAACTCTCCTGATGACATTCGTTATAGCTCTAAGTATATGATTCTCTGTGTATGTGTGTGTGTGTGTGTGTGTGTATGTATATAGATAGATATATCTATATACATATATATACATGCATACACGGAAATGCACACACACACACTTACACAAGTAAATTTGTGTGTTTATGTGTGCGTAAATATATATATTATATGTGTACGTTTCTCTTAGTATATAATATATATATGTATGTATGTATGAATGTATGTATGTACGAATGTATATATGTATTTATGTATGTATTTATGTATGTATGTAACGTATGTATGTATGTATGTATAGTTATGTATATATGTATGTATGTATGAATGTATGTATGCATATATGTATGTATTTATGTATGTATGTATAGTTATGTATGTATGTGTGTATGTATGTATGAATGAATGTATGTATGTATGTATGTATAGTTATATATGCATGTATGAATGAATGTATGTGTGTATGTATGTATGTGTGTATGTATGTGTGTATGTATAGCTATGTATGTATAGCTATGTACTTCCATTTTAGCATTCTGTTCCTATTTGTGCCCTCCTTAATTTGAGTTGAAAGTTTAAGTATTTCCATTATACATACATACTCACACATTACACGCACACACATTCACATAGATGTATATATATTACATACACACAATCACACACGCACACATATATATATACCTTATCTTATGTTTGTATATATATATATATATATATATATATATATATATATATTATATATAATATATATATACTAAACGTAATTATATTATACGGAATTTATATTATTTCATAGAAACCACTAAATAAAATGATACATACATAAATACATATATGCATACATACATATATACATAGATAAATATATATACATATATATATATATATTATATATATATATATATATATATATATATATATATATATATATATTATATATATATATATATATAATATATATATATATATAATATATATATATATATATATATATATATATATATGTAGGTATATAAATATACACACATACATATATCTAGTTAGTATTAACCGCATAACGTGAATTTCAAAGCTCCTTCAAGTTTATTGGCTACCATATGCCATCATATGGTGGGAACGCTCCTTTTAATGGATATACGTGTGCAAATCTGTTAGTGTATGAAGATTTTATCTAAAAATTTACAAAACAAGATGTGGGAATGAAAAAGCTTTAAAAACAAATCAGAATTGTCTCCGTGCAATAGTAACAGCTGTTAATCTCTGATTTTCCTTATCATAATGTTACATTAAACATTATTTAAGTGGATAGTATCAAAGGGGAGCTACGTCCCCGCATGTAATTAGATGAATGGCTTTGAGATTACCTATATATAAAGAGGCCGAGGGTTTTATTTCCATAATTAATTCAAAGAGAACTTAATAAGCAAAATGTAGAACATATATCTATTTACCCAGTGCTAATCTAATAACCCAACATCCTAGGTTTCTTGCTTGCCACTTATTTGGCAAACATGGTAAGCAGCATGGTAAGTCCGATCAAGGTGGTTTATTGAAGTCACACAGTCGCCCGTGCATACCAGCCTCTGTTCCCCACGCCATCGATTTTTTCCAAGGCAAAGGGGCCATAATAGCTTGCCACCAGTGATGTCGCAACTCGTTTCTACAGCCGAGTGAACTGGAGCAACTCGAAATAAAGTGTATTTCTCAAGAGCGCAGCACAGAGGCCAGTCCAGGAATCGAACTCACTACCTGATGATTGTGAACCCGACATTCCAACCAATGAGCCATGCTCCTTCATTTAGGGCTTGTCCCTAGAAAGTTCCCCTCCGAGGACCAAGACCGGACAAGGTTGTTTATGGAAGACCAGCAATCGCCCATGCATAACAGTCCTCGCTCTCTAGGCCCCTGAAGTTGCCCAGAGGAAAGGCAAAGGCTGATACAGCTTGGCACCAGTGACGATGGAACGTGAAATAAAGTGTTCTGGTCCAGGAATCGAACACACCACCACATGATTGTGTGCTCGACGCTCTAACCACTGAGCCTTCAGAACGTACTTCTAAGTACATAGCGAAACAAACACCCGTATTGATATAATCAGAAGCAGCACTTCATATATGCTTACATGCAATAGTCTCGTTTAATTATTATTTTCCGTCGTTGAGCAAATCGGGTGATTTGTTTTCTTTTATTTTTTGTAAACAAATTAAATATGTCACACATTGTGAACAAACACATTTACGATGCATAATTCCTTCTCCTAAATAACTTTGAAATATCTTATATGTTTCATGAATAATTATTGCTTGAAAACTGTGTTAATATTCTTGAAATGCAAATGTGATATATCTTGGTGTAATATCTACTTATTCTGTACACAATTTACACGATGGTAGAACAGATGTAAAAGAACGATATTATACATACATACATACATACATACATACATACATACATACATACATACATACATACATACATACATACGTACATACATACATACATGCGTACGTACATAGACGTCCACGTCTACACAGACTCCTACATAACATCACACAACCACATACCCCATGATGTAAATATAATAAAATCAAAACAAAACAACGTATTCATATTGAATCAATATTAATGTATTTCTAACGACAATATATATATATATATATATATATATATTATATATATATATATATATTATATATATATATAGTGAGAGTTTACGAAAAAAAACAAAAGACGAAGACAGGTAGTGTACAAAACAAACAGATGTATTAGTATAACGCTCAGGAATAGAAAAGTCTTGTACGATTCGAGCCTACGCTCTTCTACAGAAAAAAACAAGGAGAGAAACAAGGAGAGAAAAATGTGTGTAGTGGCTAACGATCTATCATGCGGCTATATATAATATATATATATATATATATATATATATATATATTATAATATATATATATATAGTGAGAGTTTACGAAAAAAAACAAAAGACGAAGACAGGTAGTGTACAAAACAAACAGATGTATTAGTATAACGCTCAGGAATAGAAAAGTCTTGTACGATTCGAGCCTACGCTCTTCTACAGAAAAAAACAAGGAGAGAAACAAGGAGAGAAAAATGTGTGTAGTGGCTAACGATCTATCATGGCGGCTATATATATATATATATATATATATCTCCAACGCCGCCGAGAGCGCTACATCATTTGTGTTACGTGGAAAATATTCCATCAATAGTGCACAAATGATATTGGCATCAATTTTGAAATCTATCCAAGACTTCGCTTCAAGAGGAACTGAGCGACGACATGGCTGATACATGTTATAGATATCCCGGACTCTCCGATTATCCATATTGTCCCCGACGCCGTGGAGTTTGTCAGGTCCTTCGTGTATCTGGACTTCACAATCGCCAACAAATTTCTACATTAGCCGAAGCGTTAAAGAATTGCATAAAATCCTTGTCAGTATTTGAATCGGTACAAAACACACCGCGATGAACTTACCCTTTCATCGCTCCTGGATCGATAAATGTAAGTTACCTGTCAGGTAATAGAAACGATAACATCAATTTATCTTCTGTTCAAAATTGCTGGTTTTGGGCCTGCATAAGAAACCCTTATTTAAGTAAAGGAATATTGAGATTGTTGTTTTAATTTTTTATTATGAATGAATGCTGACATGTTTTTTTAACTCAGCATTTACTCATTATTGGTGCTAAGCTAGTTGCATTGAGTAACCACTCACTGTTTTTACCTGCTAAATATACGAGAAAGTTCTTTTTTTAAAATACTCCGACTTTGTAAATAATTCACACACACACACACACACACACACACACGGCATGCATGAATTCTCTTTCGTATATGTCATCCATCGTGTCACTGCATTCTTTTTCCAGCAAATATATTTTGTGTATGATACACCCACGTACACACACACGCAAACACACACGTACACACACATTCATACTTACATATATACATACATACACACACCCATGCATAAATATACACATGTATGTATGCATACACACACATAAACATACACACACACACACATACACACACACACATGTCCTGCTTTTTCGAATACAAAATATGGTAGCAAATTTTCATTATGAATTACTTTGTGTGCACTAGAAAAGTGGAAAGTGACGCACACATTTGAAGAACGCTCTATTTCCCGCCTTTTGTATCTAATATGCGCACCCTACGGTAGATATTTATTTGTTAAAGTGAAGCGTATGTTTATCGTTATTAGAATACCACAGCAAATATCATGTGGAATCAAGTGTCCTTTCAAGCAAGCGTGGATCGTTTTTCTGCTTTAGGTTAAAACTTAAAGGAATTCATATTTTGTGTTAAAAGATTTTTAGCTTTCTTTTTCGTTTTTTTTCTTTTCTTTCCTTGGTTTTCTTTTTCTATCTGCAGCACGATTTGCCCGGAGATCATTTACAATTCCTAATAAGTCTAAAATAATGAAAGAACTCCAAAGAAAATATCGCCCGATGTTTTGATACCATATATTACTTGATAAAAAAGTTTTTGGTAGTTGAGCGATGCATTTCAACAGCAATGTCACGTTTCCCTCGCGTATTAATTTATACTACAAAAGGGAAACAGATGAAAAAAAAATGTCCACTTTATCCCCTCCAGACTTGCATTACGGAAGCATATTCTAGTCTTCGGGTGACACATGTTACGACATTAGAAGAACACAAGTAAAAAAAAAAAAAAACAGAAAATAGGGAGAAATATAAACAGCTAAAACCAAAAATATAAAACTGGGTTTTGATGAGCGTTGGAAATATCAGTAAATTAAAAGCGTCGTTGCTGCTACAATTAAAGAAATGGAAAATTGTAGATGCGATTTCGATCCCTGTATCATTTCACTGATGTCATCAAAATACCACTGTATGGTTGCGGGTGCAAAGGATTCGGTGTGCTGTTTAGATGCTGGAGATTTGGTAGGTTTAACTGGTGGGTTGAACCGGTTTCCGGATTAGTATATTTTGTCATTTGAGGTAAACACACGTACATACACGTCCGCAAGCGCATGCAGGAGTATATGATTTCAGATGGAAAAAATATAGGGGAAAGGAGTGAGATTAGGGGAGAGAACGAGTGAGCTTACAATCTTTTTCTTGAACATCATTGGCATAGATATCTCTTTCCAGATACAAATATACTCAGAGAGAGAGAGAGAGAGAGGTGGGGGAGAGACGAGGAAACGTGACTAACACGTGTGATGGGTGATGTCAAGTAAGTCAGCGTCGAATGAACGACGCCAAATAGGTGACGCCGAAATAGCTATACCAAATCGTCTCATATCCAAATGAATAAGGGGAAGTGCGAATCTTGAACAATAAGCATTTATATGGTGGTTCGACTTGCTACAAATAGCAGCTAAATTTCTCTGAAATTTGGTAAAAACAGCGATCAGTTTATTTTTATCGATTCTAAGATTTGACGATAAGTATTTTATCAAATCGTAAAAAATTACATAACAGGATTTGAACGCGGAAAATAAAGTATTGTAAATGAAAATCGTCCACATGTGCCGTCCACATTTGAACCATAACGATAATAATATATTTGAGAGAAAGACAATGCTGATGTGGAGGGGAGTGAAAAGAAAGAGATGATAACATCAATGATACCATGGTCTGCATCACATGATCATGTACTCGGAAAAGCCCGAGTTTTGATTGGACCAACTTAATGCAGAGTATTAAATCCTCGCAACTCGAAGATTTTGATCGACGGCATCGACTCAGGTACAATCGTATCTCAACACTGATTTTAAACAGTATATGATAATATATCTAATATATAGAACATATGATTTTTCTCCCGTGGAAAATGAACGGAAAACTTTACCTTTCAAATGATGAACTTTAGAAACTAGTTTTCGTGCAGCGAAAGAAGAAACTGGATCAAATTTGGATCACTTACCTGAAAAAGAAAGGAAGAAAAATATGAGACATAAATCTTTTAGAATAAAAATCATAAAAATTACAAAATAAGGGTTTCATTTTGTTGGGGTCGATAGACTATAAAAAGAGACTTTTGAAGTAAACAGGAGTTTGTCATATTCAAACTAAGAAATATATCAAAAAGGAATCGTTTGAAATATTAATTGTTTTGTTTCTTATTGGTCCCTGTCAATGGTTAGAGACCATGCTGTAGCACTGTTTCCAAAGTCTAAGTTGATTATTTAGTAGATTTAGTAGATTATCATGTAGCTCTGCGTTTTGAGAAGGCAAAATAAATAAATCCTGATCGAGGTCACAATTCTGCAGAGAAGAGTATAATCGAGACCTTGAGGGCAAAATGGGAAGAGCAGAAGAAAGAACCTCATGTTCGTTAGAGCAGAAGTGAGAGGAGTTAAGCTTGAAGTTAGGAGGCGAGTTTGATCAGTGATTTAGCCATCAGCTGGAAGGTCTTACAATTCAGAGTGAACACATTCAATGACAATCGGACATTCACTCTTGACATCATTTCCTCCAAGCCAAAGCTGCATTCGCCAAAATTGAATGGAGAGGCAGTTTCCTTTGGATATAAATCCATCTCATACTGAGAAAAGAATACCATACTTCTTGTTGAGATATGATTTCAGAGCCTCAATTTATATGACCTAATACAAGTAGATAGCGACACTGTCCTTCCATATTATGCTGCATATACGCATATTCGCATATTATATACGCAAATTTGTGGACATTGGGAGAGAGGATTGGACGAGCAAATCGGTAAATTATCCAACCTGGTGATCAGAAAATAAACTACTAAACCGTATCAGACATGTTAAAGCAAGAAATGAACAATTGCCAGATCAAAAATTATTGACCGGCAAAACGGTGTAATAGTTTGCAAAACTATATATATATGTGTGGTGTGTGTGTGTGTGAATGTGTGTGCGTGTGCGTGAATGTGTGCGTGTGCGTGAATGTGTGCGTGTGTGTGTGTATGTAGATGTGTGTATATGTACGTACGTATGTATGTATGAATGAAAATTGTGTATGACACTTATGAATTTATACATTTATGCATATATATATATATATATATATATTATATATATATAATATAATATATATATATATATAATATATTATACATATATTTATATATATATACACACACATGTATATACATCTATATGTGTGTGTTAATATGTTTATATATATATATACAGATACATATATATATATATAATATATATATATATATATATATACAGATACATATATATATATATATATACATATATATATATGTTATATCAAGAGAGATATAGGGAGAGCGTCTGGGTATGCCAAGAATGTGAGTGTGCGTGCGTGCGTGTGTGTTTGTGTGTGTGTGTGTGTGTGTGTGTGTGTGTGTGTGCGATGCATCGTGTATATGCGTGTATATCTTATGTGGGCGTGCGTGTCTGAGCGTGGTTACAATGATCAGAAAATTATAACGGGGAATATTTCGTAATCAAACGTCTGAAGCCGTCAGCTTGTCTCTGGGAAGATGGTCTTTAGAATATTTCGCTTTCAAATGCTGCTAATCACATATCGGTGGCATCGTTAGATATGGTTTAGTGGCACCACGCATGTCAGAGAATGTCTCTGCGGAGGAATCGGCGATTGATATGTCCATCATGAAACGAAAGAAATTACTGGGACATAAGGATGGGAACTCTCTATGTATGAATGAATGTATATATGTATGTATGTATGTACGCACGTGCGTACGTAAGTACGTATGTATGTATGTTTGTATGAATGTATTTATGTATGTATGTATGTACGTACATACATATGTATGTATGTATGTACGTACGTACGTACGTATGTATGTATGTATGTATGTATGTATGTATGCATGTATGTATATATATATATATATATATATATATATATCCATCTATGTATCTATCTATCTGTCTATCTGTCTGTCTGCCAATGCTCCATCTGTAGGTTCGTCTACCCGTCCGTCCATTTGTCTGTCTGCCTGTCAGTCTGTTTGTCTGTCAGTCTGTTTGTCTGTCAGTCTGTCCATCCTTCCGTCTGTCCGCCCGTCGTCCGTCTGTCTGTCTGTCTCTCCGTGTGTCTGCCTCTCACTCTGCCTCTCTGTCTGCCTGTCTGTCAGTCAGTCCTCCATCCATCCATGATTCATCTCTCTCTCTCTCTCTCTCTCTCTTGATATCAGGAGAATTTAGGAACTCGAGACAATGTGAAATAATAATTTTTGGAAGAGTCAATTACGTCGAAGATACCACTGTAATTAATAGTTTCAAGTTTTAGCAGAAAGCCAGTAGTGTGTGTCTGTCTGGTAGATAGATATATAGATAGATATATAGGGATATATATATAGAGAGAGATAGATAGATTGACTGATGGATGGATGGACGGACTGACAGATAGACACATAGACCTCCAGGACTCAACTGTTACTTATTTTAACTACGCCTACAAGAATAGAAAGCAAAGTCGGCATTGGCAGCACTTGAAATCAGAAAGTACCGATAGAACATACGTTGCTGAGCATTATGTCCGGCACGGTAATAATTCTTTCAACTCCTTCCCTTGGTATTGCTATAAATAAGAGCGTGTGAATATTGGTTGAACAACCAGCATGGACAGAAAATTCATCTGCATGTATAGAGCGTTTTTTTTTATTTCACTAACAGCAAATAATGTACTACCGTATTATTTCGTGTACACGGAACCCCCTAATTTTGGGGGCGTAAAATTTGGAAAAAGTGTTTTCTAAGGGATTATAATAGTATCCGTGTTCAAGAAACTTCCTTATTTTTTAACCTAATTTTTGACAAAACAGGGTTCCTTATAAACGTTGAAATACGGCAAATTGATATGGCATCATATAATCATTGCAGATTTATTCCATCACACAAGAACGTCTTCCTTCAGTCGAATTTCTTCATGAAAATATCAAGATGGCAATGTAAACATCAATTTCATTGGTTTCCTTCTGTGATGTGTAATCACAATTAAACAAAATGTATTTCAAATGGAGGAGAATCACTCGCAAATTTCAGTCGATTCCTGTTTGATTTTGTAGGAAATAAATAAATAAAATTTCAAACATAGCTATTGTTTAATGTTGTAAGTAAATGGTTATGGCGAAATCTTGCCCCTCACAATATAGAAACGATTCTAATGGCAGACAAAGCGGAAAAGGCGTTGTCCCAGAGGATGGCGTAGGAGATGCGCTGGAATAGCCACTTTGACTCACGGGGATCTCCTCTTACGGACAGCAAACTCTGCCCCATCCTATAAGCGTTCCTTTTGGAATTAAATAGACCATGCCAAATGATTTGCCTTTCTGTATTTGGGGCATGATATACTAAACGAAGGCGGCAATGTGCTGGCAGAATCGTTAGCAATCATGGCAAAATGTTCTGCCTCTACGTTCTGAGTTCAAATTCCGCCGAGGTCGACTTTGCCTTTCATCCTTTCGGGGTCGATTAAATAATTACCATTTACGCACTGGGGTCGATATAATCGACTTAATCTGTTTGTCTGTCCTTCTTTGTCCTCTCTGTGTTTAGCCCCTTGTGGGTAGTAAAGAAATAAAGAAAGGCCGAACTTTCGACTTATGCTTAAATATATGAAGATTCAAAACTTGTCTTTGATAGAAAAACATTCTTTTACTATATGTTAGAAAGTTAAAGGAATAGAAAAGCTGAATCAGGGAATAATACAAGATTACTAACGGCAAATAGAGGTTACCAAAATCAAGTCGATACATTAGGATGTGCCTAAACATATATATAGGGATATGTGATGTAAATTCAAACATAATACTACTAGTGTACGAAGGGGAAAGTGATTGTAAAAATACTGCGAATGTTTCGTGAAATTCAATAACCAAACAATATGGGTTAAGGAAGTAAAAATTTCTCTCTGTAAAAAGAAAGAAACGTTTTTTTTTATATACATAAAATCTATTTACGCAGAAGTTATATTAGGTGAGGAAAATAATAGAATTTTTTTAAGAATCAAAGGTCAACACAGAGATGAAATTTAAAAATACAAATAATGCAGAAGGGATTGAAAAAAAACAACAAACAAAAATCAAACAAACAGAGTGGCCAATGCCTGCGGGAAATATAGAGAATAATTTTTGCCAGAACGAAAGCCAACAATAGGTAAAAAAAATGTCTGGCCTAAATGCAGAATTTGATTTGATTTTAAGTGTGTAATGCCAAACATAAAAAAAAAAACCTTTGAAAACAAGAGAACACCCCCAAGAATCTAGTGTTAAATATAACCATCAAATATCGACTGAAGATCAGTGCAATGCGACAATTGGCCATATCTTTTATTAATATCCACTTTTTACAAAATCAGAATTTGACATATATATATATGACAAATATATATATTTGAAAAAGCAAGTGCCTTTGATTTGAGAAACGTTATAGTAATTCCTTATTAAAATGGATAAGAAGTGGTATAATTACGTACAAATAAGTTTAGAAATGTGAAAATATGGCTATTAGAGCACTGAATGGTAAATAAAGCTATGAATGCTTAAAAACTAATGAAAGGAATAGTAAACACTCCCATTGTTGCAAAAGTGGAGGCGTTTCCAGTTGTACACAAATAAATGTACGAGCCACAATATATCTAGAATATATTTAAAAGTTTGCCAAATCCGAAGATGAACACAGCTAACTTTTTAGAACCTCTTACTTGCGAAGTGAGCTATTATTTTTATACTTAGAATTTACAAAAGAATAAACAAAACAAAAGACGAAGACGGGTATGTAAACAACAAACAAACGTATTAGTTTGACGCTCGGGAAGTGAGAAGGTCTTTTACGTTTCGAGCCTACGCTCTTCACCAGAAAGGAACACAGAAATAAGCAGGGAGAGAAAAAAAAAAAATTAGACGATTTAGGTGATATAAGCCATTGATCTAGTGCTTTGTTTTCTTCAATCATATCTGTAAATATTGCCATTTTTATATGTCAATAACTCTTATTACAATCATATCCTGCCTAAAACATAAACTGTTATTTTTTTTTTATGTTGCCCCAGCTGGTAAAAATATGTTGTACCTGTAATTCATAGGAGTCAGGCTTGTCACATTCTGAGTCATGCTGAATCTCGCGGGAACTGCGTGGAGTGCACGCGAGTCTCTGGAGTGCTCAGCCCTTTCCATTTTAGCTACACGGGTAGGATGTTCAGTTGATCGGATTAACTGGAACACTCTTCGCTGTAACTGCCGGAGAACCGAAAACTTTTGATGCGTATGTATATGTGTGTGTATGTGTGTGTGTTTGTGTGTGTGTGTGCACGTGCGTGAAAATACGACTTGGAGACACCAACTTTATTTGACGAAATCTTAAATGGAACTAAGACAACAACTATTCACATCGAAATATATCATTCTCGTAAAAATAATCATTTGTCTCTCGGTATATGTACATATCTGTGTATATATATATATATATATATATATATATATATATATATAATATATATATATATATATATATATATATATAGGTGTGTGTGTGTGTATACGCAAGCGCGCGCACACACTAAAGTATTTGATTTCGTGTGTATGTATGCATATAAAATATATATATATACATAAGCACACACACATGTATACATACATTTACACATACACACACACATTTTTTATGCATTGGATTAAGTCTTTCTTTGTTTGATTTGCATAATAGTGGTTTTGTCTCTAATTAATATTATATAATATTTTACTATAAAATTGGATTCAGTCCTAAATCTGATTTTTCCCTGTAAATTTGGATTTATTCCCTAATATTTATTATTATATATATATATATATTATATATATATATATATACATATAAACAAACATCTCTTGCTTCGCGACCACCTCATTTTGTAAGTTTGACCGGTAATGTCAGGATGTTGTCTGTAATTACGGTATTGAATGACTCTCGGAATAATTTTAACAGTTTAAAAGCCATTCTCTCTTCTTATGCTAAACTGCTTTCAATATTTCGCAGACAATTTGAAAACCTGTAACCTCAAGACACGCGCTCAAATAGGCCCACACAAACACACACATAGACACACACACATGCATGCGCGCACACACACACACACATAATCGCCGCGCGAGCACATACATGCACATGCGTGCACGCACACACAAGCACGCGCACGCACATTGGCGTATGCAAATGCTTGTGTATTCGTCACTGATGGCCTTTCGGGAGATAGATCGATATACATTTGGAATGTGACTATCTGTGTATTTAAGTATTGATTATATTTGTATGTATACATGTAACGATTAATCTCTCTGTATCTAAATCTATCCATATCCATATCTGTTTATCTATCTATCTGTCTGTCTTTCAGTCTATGTATGCATGTATGCATATATATATATGTATGTATATATATACATATATATATATATATATTATATATATATATATATACATACATATATACATACACACACAATATATATATATATATATATATATATATATAAACATATATATACATACATAGACATATAATACATATACAGGTATATATATATGTATATATAAGTATATATGTATATATATATATATATATATATATATAACTACACCACACACACACACATATATATATATATATAATATTATATATATATAAACATATATATACATACATAGACATATACATACATATACATGTATATATATATGTATATATAAGTATATATGTATATTATATATATATATATATATATATATATATATATATGTATGTATGTATGTATATTTCGCACACAAACACACAAGCACATACACACACATCATATATATACTGTTGTGCCTGGGGTAAGTCATTTCCCTTTTGTGCCTTATGAAGAATCTTACCCAATCCAAAAACGAAATATATGTATATATATATATATATAATATATATATATATTATACATACTATATATATATATATATATATATATATATATATATATATATATATATAATATATATATATAATATATATAATATATATATATAATATATATAATATATATAACATATGTATAAATGTGCAAGCATACATGCATAGAGCGAAATGTAAATAGGTATAGATAACTAGAGAGAGAGAGAAAGATGACTGGCTTTGACAGACAGATAGGTATCTTGGTAGATACATACTTATATGCAAACGTATTCAATACACACATATATTCGCATACAAAACGTGTATCTATTTCCCAATCAGTCGTTAGTAACGGGATACACAATCACATACCGCGATACAAAGGTCGATATACATACACGCTGACACATACTCATACACCGCACCCCCACACATATATATATATATATATTACGTATGTGTGTATATCGACCTTTACTCTCGCCACCAACATAATCTGTTATTCACACCGACACAACTACCAAAGTCATCAATCATATTATGAAGAAAATAATCACTTTTTTTCCAAGCTGAAAAACAGTCGTTGAAGACTGTGTTGTTGTGTGGTATTGTGTTTTAAAAAAGAGAGCTGACTTGGGACAAAACACCAACAAAAATGCAATTAAAAAAATTGTCTGTCAACACCGTCGGCAATATCCCAACATCACTACTACCACAACCACCCACAACTACCACAACCACCACAACTAACACAACCACCACAACTACCATAACCACCACAACTATCACCACCACTAACTAATTCCAACACCACTACCACCAACGCCGACCCCACCATCACCACCACCACCACCACAACCATTCTTACCGATACTGATGTTCTCAAAGAATTATCAACTCCGGTATTGCTAGAACCAGTATCATCATCATCATCATCATCATCGACAGCCGTTCAAGAATCTGGACCTGGAGATCTTCATTTCTGGCGTCATCGAGGGCCACCTCCCAGTGGTGTCGGACGTCAACGAAGAGCCCTCGACTACAACAAGACGGCCAAAGTTTTTTTTTTTTGCCTAGGTCTGGGGTCTCCCGTCCCTCAGCCGTAGACCATCATCTAATCATCCTTACCCGTCTTGTTGCTTAACAACAACAACAACAACCATCACCATTACAACACACCACCACGACCACTACCAACACATAACTAATTGAAATGGTTACAGCATCGGCAAGCTAGCAACGTATGTAGCTCCATATGTTTTATGTCACCACAGCGAAGTGTGTTTAAGTGTGTATGTGTATTTGTTGGCGGTTTTAGAATTTAGAATTTTTGGTCAAACATCGGTGGTGTAAAGTGTTAAGTGACCAAGAGTCTTGTAATCCTTCAATTAATTCTTCATTCTCACATCTCCTTCTCTCTTGTTTTCTCGTATCTCCACTTTTACATTCACAGTAACAAGATGTATGTTTCTCTCACAAAACAGTTGTTCTTCCTCGGGTTATTTTTCATTTTTTATTTTTAAGGATAATTATGGTTCTCTGTCCGATTTTGATTTACCTATTATAGACGTCTGGAGTAAAATAATAAAAAAAAAACCCATTAAGAACAACTAAAGACATTAGTGCAAAAAGAAAAGGTAAAAACATGGCACTGGATATTAAACTTGACGTATTTACAATGCTTTATGTGCGAGTGACAAATCACAGACTTCGCTACAATAACATTAAAGCTGGCGACATCTACAGTGAAAACAATACGTGACAGAGTCAAACGTAAGTGGTGAAGAGGCTACCCTATTAACTATAGAGATTGTATTGCTATATAGGGATCTAATGTGATTCTGTTGTGTCTGGAAAGCGTCGTTTTCTTTTTGTGCTTTATAATTTAACACACTCACCGGTAAAATTTTCACTTATTCCTTTTTATTTTCCTACAATTTCCGTTGCATCTTGCAACCTTTTCGATAGTCTTGACTATTGCAACCTTTTCAATATTCAAGGCTATTGAAAAGGTTGCAAGACGCAAAGAAAATATTAGGAAAATGAAAATAAGGAATAGATGGAAATTTTACTGGTGAGTGTGTTAAATTATAGGGCACAAAAAAAAAATGACTCTCCCCAGACACAACAGAATATGCTTCAACACACGAACTCAGAGTATTGCTTTCGAATGTTTATCAGTTAACTACAATCAATGTGATGATTTCACATTATTCACTTTTGAAAATGTTTGCTCACAGACATAAGTAGTTCCGAGCACTGATGCCATAACAGAGGCAAATCTTTTCAACTTTGAAAACACATTATCAGGTACGCAGCGATAACATTCAACAAGTTTTGCTTTTCGCGATATTAAGTTGAGTCTGACCCTCAAACCGAAGAGCTGCTTCACTTAAATAATCACATTAGATTTCGTTTTTCGATTTGGTTTGCAAGATTCTTTATGTGAGTTCGTGTGTTGAAGCATATTCTGTTGTGTTTGGGGTGAGTCATTTTCTTTTTGTGCCTTATAATGTAACACACTCACCGATAAAAGCCATTTGTTTGTTGGATATCACTGGATACCAACTGTAGTTCTATTGGCACGTCATCATGCTTACAATCAAACGGATTCTGGAATCGAAGAATGTCTCTTTCAGTTCTGTCGACATCTGAAAATCACTCCATAATATGCTTATTTAAGTCACGAATAATCTAATTCGTAAAGTCAAAGTTAACATCTTCTGCGATTCCAGCGCGAATCTCTTTGAAACACCGAAAATGAGAGAAGTTTCCTCCTTCCAGTTCTGATTCAAACAATGATAGCTTTCTCCGAAATCCTTTGATGATTTGAAGAGATCAAAGATAAGGTTATCCTTTACCTGAAGTTTCAAGTTCAATTCGTTCATGTGAGATGTGATGTCAACCAAAAATGACAACTTTGACAGCCAAGTAGGATCTGACAGAAATGGAGCAGCTCTATCACTTTCGGTGAGGAAAATATCTATTTCTCTTTGGAGATTATAAAGAGAAAAGAAGACGTTACCATAGCAGAGCCACCTCACTGCTGTGCGATAAGTCAAATCGCAAAACTCAGGTTCAATTCCTTCAAGAGAAGCCTGAAACTGACTGTGATTATGGGCATGATCCCGAATGAAGTTCACCGCAGAAACGACTGATTTCAGCACGCAAGTAATATGTAAGATTTTCCCACAGGGTGCTTGCTGATGTATAATACCCAGGAGTTGAAGACCTTCCAGCTTAGTCCTGATCTACCCCACCAGACCCTTCCTCACTCTAGTCATGTTTTTTTTCTCCATCAACTGTAACACATCGTAGCTGATTCCGCTGAAGGTTTATAGCCTTGCTAAGTTTTCTGCACTTCCATGAAAATATCTTCTCCAGTTGATGGTCCCTGCATGCTACAAACCGATGTCAACACTTCTGTGATCTCAAAGTCCAAATTAACATCACGAATGAACACGTATTCGAGAGATCAGTAGACTTCTCCAGCGCCAGAGAATACCACAAGAAGTTCCCAGCTTTCTCGCATATCTGTCCTCCAAGTTTTGTTCTCCACACAACTGAACTTACGGCAAGGCTGATACTTCCAAACGAATAGGCTTTCTCAGGATACCTTGCATTCCTTTCCGCACACTCTTTCTTTCTTTAACTCATACTTTTCCTCTTCTTTTATCTCCCCTGTACCTTTCCCTTTGTCTCTTTGATTTTTTAAAAATTATGCCACCCCTCTCTCCTCCTTCCACGTGACCTGTGTCCGGCCAGCCATGATTTTTCTTTCTTGGCCTGACTGCCGACCGCCAACTCCTCTTATGTCCATCTCCCATGTTCCCGCCTTAAGGCTTTCAATTTATATACGCCAGCTCAATTTGGTTCGTCTTCAGTCGAAAGACACCTGTTGTTATATTCTTATTATTTGCATTTGTAATTGCGCAAGATATTCTCCGTTTTTTTCATTGTTGTCATAAACATTCGCTTGCTTTCTTACAAAAAAATCTAATACTCTTACCTTAGACTTTTTGGGGGACAATCAGATCGAACAGTCTGAAGTGTAACTGCCCGAAACTGTAAGGACATCTGGTAACTTGACTGATGAAAGAATGCCACGAATGACCCGTCCTTTCTTGTCGCACTAATTGTTGTTTTTCCTCTCTACTTTTGTATTGACTAACAGTCTTCATGTTTATTGTCCTCTATTGCGTTTTTGTTCCATTTTTTAAATATCTATATATACATATAGCAGCGTACCTATACATTTGCTCAACTCACTCTCTCTATATATATATACATACTTACATACCTACGTAATTGTATATATGTATGCATGCCTGAATGTATATATACATGTATATTTATATTTAAAACAACGCATATCTTTATATTAAGTCATGTAATACGACAACAACAGCGAAGCAGGAGTGAAATATCATTTCGCAAGACTAATAATGAAGTGAGCGCATGTTCATTCGTTTGATTACCCGACAGTACCTCCATAAACATACACACACAAACATATCTACGTATATATGTATGTATGTATATATGTATGTATGTACATTTCTGCGTATATCATTTGTCAAAGGCTATGATTTTAATAAAACGATATTAAAAGTTACAAGTTTGCAAAGCTAATTTGAGACAGCAAATACAATTGTGAACGACTAACAATTGCTTGCGAAGCACTAAATACGTTGCTGTTCTTATTTTCGATAGTAAATTAGTTTTACAAAAGCTCTAATATTTGATCTCCCTCTCTTCCCCTTCTCTCACTACCTGTATCTTTCAATACACTTACACACATGCATATATACACACATACATATATATATATATATATATTATATATATATATATATATAATATATATATATATATATATATATATATTATATATATATATATACGTATATATGTATGTATTTATATACACAAATGTCTCTCTCTCTCTTTCTCTCTCTCTTTATATATATATATATATATATAAAGGTGTGTGTGTGTATGTGTGTATGTATGTAAGATGTATTTCTAGGTTTAAGGGTAAGGCTTAGGTGCATATATAGCATGAATATTAACAATGGAATGGGCAAAAATCGATATAATTCTTCGGCAATTTGCCCGATTCGCACACATTTGCGTAGCAAGTTAGCTAGCTAGAGAGTTGTGCATACTTATGTATGTACATATGTATGTATATATGTATATATTATGTATGTACATATGTATGTAAATGTGTAGGTATGTGCGAATACATATATATATATATACATATATATATATATAGTGATATCTACGTTTATCTATATTTATGCTCATATACATATATACGCTCACAAGCATATTTACACATATACGAATACACAGACACAAGCACACAGACACTCACAGACATGCACCCGCTGGGTAGTAATTATGGGGTGTGCCTACGCAGATTAAATTTCCGAATGTGAATTATTGATTAATAAATGTAAAAGCAAATGGTTTTCATTTCATTACAACAAATATTAATTTAATGCACAACATTCACAAACTTCAGTACGTCTCTAAATAATACGACTTTACCGAAGCACGAATATCTGGGTACATTTTAACCTAAATATATATAAACATGTAACGGGTGTAAACCACGTGAACTGGGTGAGACGTAGCTAAGTATGAAGAATAGGAATGCAAAGGCAGAAAAATGATAAGAAAAAAATGAGCTAAATAGTAATTTTTCTGAATCTGAGGTGTGTCTGCGCATGCATAAAATTGCGCGCTATGTGCTTGGTGATAGATCGCATTTTATAGAGACGCGTTATGTTTTATGTTAGAGTATAAAATATTACAACGATATTAATGATGATACTAGTAGAAATACTTAATCATACCCAGAAAAATATAAGCAAATGTATACATATGGAGAATGGCAATATGTAGCCTAAGTTTTCTAAGCATCATTTCCTATGTATCTATCTATCTATCTATCTATCTATCTATCTATCTATCTATCTATCTATCTATCTATCTATCTATCTATCTATCTATCTATCTATCTATCTGTCTGTCTGTCTGTCTATCTATCTGTCTGTCTATCTATCTATCTGTCCGTCTGTCTGTCTATCTATCTATCTGTCTGTCTGTCTGTCTGTCTGTCTATCTGTCTGTCTATCTATCTATCTATCTATCTATCTATCTATCTATCTATCTATCTATCTATCTATCTATCTATCTGTCTGTCTATCTATCTATTTATCTATCTGTCTGTCTGTCTGTCTGTCCATCCGTCTGTCCGTCTATCTGTCTATCTATCACCATTGCAAGTGTGTGTGTATTTGTGTGCATGTGTGAGTGTGTGAGTACATTCATGCGAAATATTTTGCTGTCTGGCTTCGGTGTTTGATCTGAGGTATGTGTCACCATCCGCTCCCGACGCCATACCAACTGATCTCTGTGCACGGACCAGACGGCGAAAGGACCAAATAAACACTTACAATAATTATATTTACCTCTAACCCTAAATCAAATTTCTAAACCACAATATTCACCGACAATTTGGCTTGAGGCCTACACTCGTCCAGATCCCTTTCGGCTTTGATAAAGCATTTTCAAATTTACCATTTCTATTGTACACAATACTAATTTATGCTTTGGTGCAACTCGTTTTGCGTTACGATTTATGATGCGTCTAATGTATTTATATCTTCTATAGTTAAAACGCATTTGGTTCACATAATACGCTTTATGTGTGCTTTGAATATTTTTCGTCATTGACGTGTGTTATATATATACTTCGAATTGTATTTCTACCCGTAATGTTGCAAGGTTTCTCCATTAATTTGTTAGAGTGCTTCTGGCAGATTAGTATTCGTTCTGTTCTGTGGATTCCTCTATTATTTGATTCGTTTGTAGTGAATATTTTCAGTTTGTTTTTTGCTTCTTTTAATCTGACTGTTTTTTACCGACTTCAATTTCTGTGGATATTCATTACGACAGCTGCTATACTGGATCGACCAACGAGGATCGACATTCACTCGTGTTTCATCATGTGCAAGGACTGATTGCAATGCACTGCACCACACAACTGGTATGTTAGTAACCGATGCAATCCATGTCAACTGCATCTCAAACAAACACAGGTGATTATTTATGTAACTCATATTCGCGGCACGGGACGATGCTAATATAAAACCATAAAATATAGTCACATGTAAATAGCATTTGATTGGTAATGATTAATTCTAACGGTTAAAATTAAGCCCAGGGGTTAATGTCAGTCAGCACCAATCATATTGACCTTACGAATTACAAAGTGCTTGCAACTAACACCAAAATCACTCCATTCTGAGGGTGAGATGGTGAAGGTCTCATTTACTTGCGTCATTATTCTAAAGATTGCAGGTAATTCAAATGGAAATAGAAAGAAAAAAGGCTTATGTCATCAAAACCCTTCTTTATTTGCTATAATTCCGTACAAAAAAGATGTTCCAGTAACACACACACACACACACACACACACAAACACACACACACCTGCACACACTCATACACTCACACATACATATAGAACACATATATATAAAGATATACATGGATAAATAAATAGATAGATTGATAGATAGGTAGGTAAATAGATAGATAAATAGAAAGATAGATAAATAGATAGATAGATAGATAGATAAATAGATAGTTAAATTAATACATAGTTAGATAGATATATAAATAGATAGATAGATAGATTTATAGATAGATAAATAGAAATTTAGGTAGTTGATAGATAGGTAATTAGATAGATATGTAGACAAACAGAGAAATATAGAGATAGATAGATAGGTAGCTAGTATATAGCTAGATAATTAGATAGATAGGTAGATAGCCAGAGAGATAGAGTGGTGGATTTTTAGATGGATTCTTAAATGGATTGCTATATGGATTAATGAATGAATGAATGGATGGATGGATTGATAGTTACGTAAGCAGCTAGACTGATCGATTTATTGCAACGGGGATATATTAATGCATATTGATAAATTAAAAAAAAGGAGAAGAAGTAGAGCGAAAAAAGAGCGAAAGAGGAATGGATTTGCAAAGAAACGAGTAGTATGGAGAAACAACCATGGAAAGAAAAATAACGACGGAAAACAGAAAAAAGAAGAGAAAGGAAAACAGAAAAAGAAAAGAAAGAATTAGAGAAGAAGGAGAGAAGGAGAATGAGAGAAGGAGAGAGTAAATGAATGTGGGAGGTGGAGGTGTGTAGTGATTCGGTAATTGTTCGTCCATCAAAGTGTAAAGAAATTAAAGTCAGCTTACAGCAAATGTAGCTGAGTTGTTCAGACGGCGTGGTGCGGTTTTAAAAGTTCTGTGACAGTGTCAGCTCTTAACAGCAGCCTGCAGCATGCTGTTGTTGGTGTAATTGAAGTCATTGCACTTTGGAGAGGTTAACTTGTCAATAAGAGGAAGAATGAGAGAGAGAGAAATAGAGAGAAAGAGTAAGAGAGAGTGTGGATGGAAAAAGAGTGAAAAAGAGAGAGAGAGATTGTGTGAGAATTCGCTTGAGAGTAGAAAGCGAGAGTGGTTAGTAATTTTAAATGTGTTAGTGTGAGGATAAAAGAGGGCAATAATACAAGGATTCACACACGCGCATTGCATGTGTGTGTGTGTGTGTGTGTGTGTGTGTGTGTGTACGTGTACGTATGCATGTGTGTGCAGGTATGTATGTATGTATGTGTGTGTATATTTGTATGTTTATATGTATGTGTCTGTCTGTATGTATGTATGTATGTATATATGCATGCAGGAACGTATGTACCTAATCTGTACGTATTTAAACAGGTACGTAGACATTTATATATGCAAGTATGTATATATATATATACATATATATATACATATATATATATACATATATATATATAAATATATATATATAGTATATATATATATGTATGCATGTATGTATGTATGTATATATGTGTGTATTCGTAATATTTATAATATATATATATATATATATTATATATTATATATGCAGTATGCATGTATGTTTATAATGTATGTTTATATGTGTGTGTGTGTATGTATGTATGTATGTATATATACATGAATGTATGTAAATAAGGAGAGATGGCGTTGATTGATAAGAGTAGAAAGATAAATAAATAGATAAATAGATAGATAGATAGATGGAAAGATAGAGATAGAGAAAGAGAGAAGGATAGAGGAAGAGAGAGAAGAGGACGGAACAACGGGCGGAGAGTTGGTCTGATAAAGCCCGAAATGCATGGGGGGACGTTTAGAAAGAGAGAGGGTATAATTGCAGATGCGTTAGGGAGAGGAAGACGGCATCTATGAAAGAAATCGCGTTGCATGAGTACAGTGAGATATAGAGAGATATATAAATAAGGAAATAGATAGAGAGAGAGAGATGAGGGGAGAGAAGAGGAGAGAGGGTGATAGAGGAAAAGCAAGAGAGAGAGTAAATGATACAAGGAAACAGAGCAATATGCGATATAAAGAGATAGATAGATGGAGAGAAATAGAAAGAGAGAGAGGGAGAGAAAGTGATAGGTGAAAAGCAAGAGGGAGGAACAGAAAAAAATGTGAGGTAGATAGATAGACAGATTGATAGGTAGATTGATAGAGAGAGAGAGAGAGAGAGAGAGAGAGAGAGAGAGAGAGAGACAAAGTGAAGTTCATTGTAAAATGTGTGTGGTTGTGAGGACAAAGGCAGAAGTAACAAAATGTCTATGAGAGAAAGAAGGAGAGAAATGGATAGAGAGAGAGAGAGAACGAAGGAGAGAGAGGGAGAGTCTGAGAAGGGGAGATACGGAGAGAGTGAAATGGAGAGAGGGAGAGTCTGGATTATGTTTGAAAAGGAGAGATACGAAATAGAATCAGAGAAGAAAAGGAAAGACAGATCGTGTGTGTATGTTCGCAATTGTGTATGTGTGTGTATGTATGTATGTGTGTGTCTATTTTAAATGCGCGCGTTTGTGTTTGTGTGTGTACGTGTGTGTGTG
>NW_021829645.1:0-32089 GCF_006345805.1 Octopus sinensis | reverse complement strand
ACGTCTGATCCCATCCTCTATGAGTTGAGCTGGGTAATGTCTGTCAATTAGGGGTTTTTGAGTTCTTGCAGTCTAAAGTTCCTGGTATTTTGTTCTGACACTATTGTGCATATCCTTCTTGCAAGGTTGAAGGGGATGTTTGTTTTAGTGTGTCTTGGGTGGCATGAATTAAAAAGAAGGTATTGTTTGGCGTCTGTGGTTTTGTAAAAAATGTCTGTTTTTTATTAAGGTTAATTTTTTTAATTAGTATATCCAAGAACGGGAGCTCCTTTTGGTTGTATTCCATTGTGAACTGTATATTTGGGTTTATGCTGTTCAATAGGTTTTTAAATTTTAGGAGTTTATCTATGTTTTCATTCCAGAGAATGAAACAATCGTCTAGGAATCGTTTCCAATTCTGTTTTATGTATTGAGAGAGGGAGTTTCCAAAGATTGATAGAGATTCCTGGTAAATGATTATTTCCATGTATCCCATTGTTAAGTTCGCAATGACTGGTGCTGCCCTTGTACCCATAGCAATTCCGGATTTTTGACGGAATAGATAAACTCCTAAAATTTAAAAACCTATACCCACAGGGTTTTTATTTTGGCCGTAAATTTCATATTTTTCATCCGATTTTAATGAAATATGAATTGTAGATAAATGTGCATACAGACATTTTAACGATTTTGTAGAAATTTTACACGTGATTACAGTTCATGTCCATTAGTTGATACCAGATGAAGAGTTGACAAAAAATCGATAACTGCGTTTTAAAAAATCAATAGGCTTATTGTATGCAATCACCCATAGGATTAGTATTTTAGGCTGTAACTTTTACACAATTCATCCGATTTTGATGAACTTCGACTTTTAGGTAAAGTTTAAGGCCTGAGTCATGTAATAGCATTAAAATTAAAATGATGAAAGGCAGAAATCGTCAAAATCATTCACAATGAAATAACGAACTGATTTTGAAGAAAATTGTCCAGTGTGTAAAATTATAATATATAAAACGTCGGTTATTTATATAACGTATTGAGATTAAAATGTTAATGGAATATTTTCATGTAAATGGTCACATGGATTCTATTTTATGACATAACCTTACCACTTTTCTTTAGATTTTACTCAGATTGAACACACTGCTTAATTTTGTAACAACGATGACATTCAGGGGGGGGGGAGAAATAAAAAGACATCGCTCTCAATGTGTCGAAGTACACCCAAACGTTTCACTGCTATTTCAGACGGCCCAGTATGGAGGAGTATGTCGAAAGCGTTAAGCGGGTAAAATGCCTGCCGAATCAGATATAACATCTTAATTGGTAACAGTTGGTAGAGAGAATGTAGAAGATTTCGATACAAGATCAGAGGTGGGCTTAACTTCTACACGGAAAACACGAGTAAAGCCGGGTTCCAACATGTCGGTATATATGTATATATATATGGAGGCAGAAGTTCTAGTGGTTAGAGCAGCAGACTCGCGCTCGAGGGATCGCGGTTTCGAATCTCAGATTATGCGATGTTTGATTATGAGCGGAACTCCTCAGCTCCACCACATTCTCTCACTCTTTCCTCCTACTTCTAGCAGCTCACCGGCAGAGGTCCAGTGCCCCGTCCCTTATGAGCCAGGCATGGCTCGAGAATGAACAAACAACAATATATATATACTATTTATTTATTTAATGGACACAGTACCTGACTTTAAGTTCAGTTTCATATGTTGAGGGATATCTCAAAATATACACATGGCACAAACAACATATCGTTACGAACTAAAGAAAAATGAATAAGAGAAGAAACTTGAGAAAACTGAGAATACAGCATATAGAAAATGTAGAAGGTTAAAACAAAAGAAAATGAAAACACAAAAATCTAAAAATTAAAAAGTAGAAAAGGTGAAAGTGTAATCCTTTTTAGCTCTTAAATTAAAGGGATGGAAAGATAGCAAAATGTTAATAAAGAATAGGTAGCGAACTTAGTAGCTTTGCTTGTGTCCTTATGTCGGAAGGAGGCTACGTGATTGGCATACCGATTTTTAAGTTTATTCTTTTTATCTAAGTATGTATGTATATATAAGTATGTTTGTATGTATGTTTGTATGTATGTATGTTTCTCTCTGTCTCTCTCGCTCTATCTATCTATCTATCTATCCGACGATTTGGCGGCGAGGTTGGCCCTCGACCAACACTTCAACGCCAAACACGAAGGGTGTGTTGTCAGAGCTAGGATGCGTGCTCTAAGGAACGAAGGTGTTAGAGCCGCGAGAGAAGCCCGGGTGGCAGAAGCGCAACAGAGCAACAAAGTCATCTACCTCTGGTAGATGAACAGGGGCACAACGGAGCAACAAAGTCGTCTACCCCTGGTAGATGAACAGGGGCGCGAATTGCTCGAACCAAGTAAAACGTGTGAGGCCTTCCAACAGCATTTTGGCCGACTGTTCGGGACTAGTGGCGGGCAAGAACTTAGGGTGGACTTCGGTACCTACCTACACAGCCTACCACGATTCTCGACAAGAGAGGCAGGGCGCTGCGAAGGTGCCATCAGGGCGGCGGAAGCGCAGGACGCGATGGCAGAATGCTCGAGATACAAATCGATGGGTTTTGTTTGTCTACACCACGAGCTTTACAGTTGTATTCCAGACTTTTTGGAGACGTCTTGGCAGCGGTGTACTGCAACTGCCAGCAAAACTAGAGCATTCCTGGTTTTGTGATCCGAGGAGCCGTAACACTGCTGAAGAAAGATCTCAACAAGGGGAATGTTATAGATAACTTTAGGCCCATTACGTTGCTGAGGGGAGGACTTGAAAATTTTGGCCAAGGTGTTAGCCAAGAGGTTGGCGCTTGTCATCGAGAAACTGGTCGACAAGGCGCAAACGTGCGCCGTGCCGGGCCGGAGCATCCATGACGACCGCCACCTGATGCGCTACATCATAGACAGGGTAGTTAAGGAATCTGGCACGGGTGGAGCGCAGATCAATTTGGATCAATCGAAAGCTTTCGATAGGGTAGACCATCGATACTTGGAAGCTGTCCTCAGAGCGGCTGGATTCGGTCCAGTCTTCCGCGGCTGGATAGCCGTTTGTACACAGGCATCCGTACGGTAATTCGCGAAAATGGACTTCTATATAGACCTTTAGACATTGCACGTTATGTCCGTTACGGATGCCTCCTCTCGTCGCTTCCGAACGCATTGACTCTCGAGCCATTATTACGGAAGCTGCCAACTATGAGGGTCATCCCACGAGAATTGGGATTCGTGACGAGCGTGTCGGCATACGAGCACATCGAGCATGTCGGCGAGACACTGAAAGACTACGTAGCGGTGACAGGACCGAAAATCAACCGGGAAAAATCAGTGGGCTTGCGACTCGGCACCTGGAGAAGCAAGCCCATGCAGTCCACCAGCGCCTCCGTTGTGGGACGCTGGACCGACGGTCCGGTCGAGTTTCTCAGGTTCTGGTTTGGGCGAGACCTCCAAATGGCGAAAAAGTGGAACGAGATAATGAGCAGGGTGGCCACTCTCGCCCGGCAATGGGCCGAGAGAAACTGTCCCTAAAATGTCGGGCGGAGGTGGCGAACTCGTACATCGCGTACGTCATCTACTACTGCCTGACCGTCGTGCCTTGTCCCGACCCTACCATCACCAAACTAGAACGCATTCTCTTTCGCGTCATGTGGAAAGGATGCGTCCCGATGCGATCCATTTGCTGTCAACAACCGTTAAAGGGGAGGGCTGGCCATGCCTTTTTTATGATGCGCAGACACGCGCTGAGACTGCGACATCTCAGGCTCTACGTAGACGACGGTGAACAGGTGTGGTCGCCGTTTGTGAGGCACGCTTTCCCGCAACTCATCTCCATGACCAAACTGCAGCCGTGGATCAAAAAGAGGCCGAGAAGGGGCGAATGGCACCGCGAGTGTCCCATTGCTGTCAAGCAATTATGCCGTCCTGGGTCGACCATGAGTGACATCAACACAACCCAAGCATTCTATAGGGGATTAGTGGAGGGGAGGTGCGACGACGAGCTCGGGGCGAACCTGGACGTCGACGAGGAATATCTGACCCGCCTGTTCAAGACGACTTTCGGGCCAGGGCCCATTCACAACATCCAGAGATCCTTTACCTGGCAGTGCTACCGAGAAGCGCTACTCCTTCGGGATAAACTCAACAGACACAGCTCGAGGAATACGGGGCCGACCTGCCCGAGATGCGGACAGAGTGACGAAACCGTTCTGCACGCACTCGTGCAGTGTCCAAACATTTCCGAACTGTGGGCTTATGTCGAACAACTGCTGTCATGTGTGGGACGAGTCGGTTTAACAGCCGAGTCTATCGTCAATATTGTCACGCCTCTTTCTTTCAAGCAGAAAGGAAGAGCTATTTTCATCATATGGCGAAATAATGTATCTGGTGGACGCGTATGAAAGGATTGGAGACAAACGCTTTCCCCTCTGGTCAATCTTTCAACATCTTCTTGTATCATCTCTTCAAGGATCACTTGAAAAACAAAGTGAGAGCAGAGAGGCAAGTTTTGTCTAGCGAATGTTTTAAGAAAGATGGGTGAATGTAGCAAGGATGGTACGTATGAATGACGAAGCATAATCCTATGAAACCGGAAATTTAAAACAGAGTGTTACTTGAAAACAAATGTGGTAAATAAGAAATTTTTAAGGAAATTAACTATGTGCGCGGGTTTAAGTGAAATGTTTGAAGTTACTCCTGGCAGTAAATTATGAACTTACATTTATCAGTAATTCCTTCAACAACAACAAACACAAAACACAAAACGTTGCAAAAGTAAATAAGAAATTTACAGAAGTGTACGGATTGAATTGGAATTTATGAAGTTACAGCCTCCGGGAAAATCAGCAGAGAAATAGAAAGATTCCAGCATCTCACCTCAACCTTTTCTTACCAACTGTCTTTAATGACTGCATCGGCGATCCCTTTCTTCTCGTTGGTAAGGGTTGCAATGAGTGGGTGCTTCATGTCATCTTTCTGCTCAACCCGTTACATTCCAATTGGTTCAAGCAAGCTAATATTAAACCAGCTAATGCCATTTTCAATTACACAGAATTTATGAAGTGTAGAGTCTGCATTCAGCCCTCGGTGAGCATAATCTTCCATCATAGAATTCTTGTCAGTATTCCACAGGCGAAGAACATTGGAAGAACTTGAATAGGTGCAGAGGACAGCAAACGTAATACACAACTGAAATGGCATCCGACATGCAGTAGCTTCAAGTATAGTGTGCTCCAAACTCTCATCATTTTGGAGGAGACCAACTCATATGTACGCATCTTTAAATGTTGCATAAATTTCACCTCCTACACTGCTCACTTCTCAAAGCGCTTAGCACCTGGAACATCCGAAATAGCAATCGTAAATGAATTTTTTTTACGTCCTTAGGACTCACTGTGTTCATTCTGCAGCCGATGGTATTGATTTTCTCCTGAGTGTTCATGGTTTTTGTACGTTCATTAAACACATAACGCATAGGAATGTTAGGGTACAAGTACTTCCGTTAATTGTGCTCATTCAGTTTGAACCATGCAGTGAGAGTATTGTCACGATCTCTCTGTTCTTGAGCAGGTTGCTAAGTGCTACCTCTGTGAAAGCTCAGTCTCCGATGGTCTTCAAAGTGAACTGCTAAACTGTAGACAGTGTGGGACGAGTCATGCAGCTTCTACATAGACATTCTCCATAAGGCTTTAGAAGCTGAAACATATCAACACGCAAAATAATTTCTGATTTAACCATGAGGTTGCTGAGTCTGTCCAACTTCTGCAACTGCATCATTCCTTACTTCAACTGAAGCGCTATCACGACCGTTTTAGACATACTTGCATATATACTTGACATTTTTACAGATGAGCAAACTTCAACGTTAATATGAGCTCGGAATTTCTTTAATAGGTAAGCATAGTATGGAACGACATACCAGTTGTTAAAAGAATGGCATCCAACTTGTGATGTGATCCCTTTATTGTGCCTCCTGTACTCTGGATATCCATTAATATTTAGTAGTGTCTCATTTCTGTTGTTCTTGGGAAACTTTGTTTGGCAAGAGCCATTCCACGTGTATTGCGATGAGGGGTTATCAACACCACAAGGTCTAAGTCTCATGAATTTTTAAAAATTAAATCATGCAAGACAGGTTCATCATTTAAATCAGAAATTTCTGCTGGTACCATTCTGTCTATATCATCTCTGATCTTCACTTTGTCTACGAGCATACGGGAGTGTGGAAGTCCTCTCTTTTGAAACTCAATGACACGGACATGAGTTACTCTTACATCAAATACATGTCTGTCCACCATATCCTTCAGAAATCCAATGATATATCGGTTTTCAAAAGTCTTATTTCGCTGCAGATTATTTTCTCTCTCATGGCAATTAGGGTTTTCAGGGAACAGTTATTTCATTGCTAGGGGAAAAATTGTAGCGCCTTATATATCCCGTTCTTTTGAAATGTATTTCACACTTTCGTAATTGTAAATTTTCACTCCTGGCACTTCCAATCTCTTGTTGTTCAATTAAGTGCATGTTCCCATATAACTCAGCCTAAGGATTTACTTGTTGCACATGACACCCATTCTTTGAGAAGAGCTTTGGGAGTTCTGACTTGCTTCCACTCTTTGATGCATTAATAATATACAACTGACTGTACAGCAGGCGACCATTGACAGTTCGTAGTGTTGTGCTAAGTTTGGCCCTGAATACGTTCTATATCCTGGTATTGGATATATAATTGACGAAGCTGTTTACACGACGCAATACGATTACTATTACATGAGACTCGACGCTCTCTGCCAACGGATCATAGGAAAATGCTTACCTAACAATTGTTCACAATCAATTGCTTACGACTAGACAGTTCTCCATGTAATGGAAATGTGTCAGACCATTTTTAGTCACTTGTAATGTTGTCAGAATCTTTCCACAGCATATCCTCTTTATAGAATTAGTCTCCCCTAAATTCTCCAGTTGAGAATTAAAGTCGCTCAGAGTTTTAGTATCTCTTATGGTTAGGGCTCAATTCTTGTGTTTCCATTCGTTTCGTTTTCTGGTGCTAGAACGTGTAATTTTAAATTGTTTCTGTGTTGGTACCTCAAACGTGTCGTGCAATACTTTCATGAGAAATTCACTTCCTTTGACTGATTTTTCCTTGAATCAGGTTTTAAGTTGGTTAATAAGTCTTTTATGTTCGATATTTATTTTACCTTTTACCAGGAATATCATTCTTGCAATTTATTTAACAATTGTACCATCCTCCCAGCCTTGTTTAATATATGTATAGGTCTCTAATATAGTTTGTCACCTAGCTTGAAGAATTTTGAATTATTCCATTTTTATATTTTCACTCGGTATCGGCTGATCAAAGATGGATCTGATCTATCTAACAGACATCAAATATCTCTGTAACCAGAGATGTCGGCTTTCTACATTTATGCACCTCAGACCACGTTGAAAAACAATCCCCCACAATGAAGTGATATGAAACCTTAAGTGATTTTAGCCACGGGTGCCATTTTGTGACGGGTGTATTTGGAGCTAGAGAACAGCGTATTGCATACTATCACTGTCTTCAATCTTACAGTCCGTTGTTGGCCAGTATACTTAACTTCTCATTAACGATTTCATTATCGAAATCCCTTTGACTCAATATGAAATTCCTTTAGTAATTGCTTTTGTAGTGTGGCTGGCACTACGACTCTTTTGGCATACATCAGCACATTGTCATACCTTGTGATAGGCTCGAATATCTTTTATCTCTTTTACCCTTCTGCATTTCTTTCATTTTGTAATGAATTTTATCGTTTCCCAATTGTAATTTTATGTCCTGTAACGTAAATAGCAGTTCACGCATGGAGTTATACAGTTTGATTTTAATTTCATTTTCCGCTCGCAAGTTAGCAATCACGGTATCTTCAAATGCTTCAGCATTTTCTGAAATCGGTCTTGATAAACAATTAGCGTGTCCTAATCTTTTAGATGGTATATACTCTATCTTAAATTCATAGTTTAATAATACAGTACCCCAGCGTTGCAGCCTATTAGCAGTACGGCTAGATATTTATTTCTGTTACTCATATACTGATAATAACGGACGATGATCTGTCTGTATTCAAAAACTTCTGCTGTGTAAAATCTATGCAATTTTTTACGGCAAAAATAATTACAAGAGCCTCTTTTTTGATTTGGCTGTAATTTTTTTCTGCTGATATCAAGAACCACCGCCTTCATGTTACCATCTTTTTATTTATGTAGCATTACTGCGCCGATACAGTATTCAGAGGCATCTGAAGTTACAAAATTCTCCACTACAGGATCGAAGCGTGCTAACAACAAATCAGATGTTAATATTTTAAAATTTCGTCGAATTCCCTTTGAAATTTTCAGAGCAATTTCAATTGACATTTTTTAAATACATAATCTACTGTAACACTTACCCTATGCATATTTAGAATATAATTTTGGTCATAATTTGCCTGTCTCCAAAGCAATCATGTAAGGCCGTCATATTTGTCGGAGGGTCATGTATTTAATTGCGTTTGCCCTCAACGTATCTGGTCCTCGGCCATTTCTTTCAATTGTTTGTCCAATTTTATTTTCGGTAAGAAGATAATTCACGCTTTCTTTTTCAATTTAATCCCTAAATTTTTCGAACATATATATTACGTGCTCTACATGTTGATCCTGTGATTCGCTTTTAATGAGTATATCATCCGGATATGAAAATGCAAATTCACTATCCGCTAACACTGCAACCATAATATTTTGAAAAATCGCCGGCGTGACATAAGGGCAGACAGTAACCTGTTGTATATATATATGTGCGTTAATGTTTAGGTATTTATAGCATTCACGTCTACTCTAATATGTAGGTACGCGTCAGAGAGATCCAATTAAGAAAATATCTTGCCACCGTCTAATTTTGCAAATATATCCCCCAGGGTAGGTAGCGGATAGTGGAACGTTTTAAGACACTCATTTAAACCAGTGGAAAAAATCAGCATACACTCTGATTTTGTTTATTTGTTTCTAACGATGCAAAAGCTTATCTGTTCCAACGATGCAAAAGTTACAGTTCGTTTATATTTAAATACAGGTTTGGCATTTACTTTTACTTGGAACTTCGTTTTCTTTGTGATGCTGAGATCTAATTTATCAGAGAGAACTTCAGGAAAAATCTTTTAAATTTATTTTTACATATCGTCTGACGATTCATTTGTATTGGCAAGAAAACCATTCACATTTTTACTGAAAAGATTTAGGGGAGTTCCCATAAGGTAAACAATTC
Organism: Octopus sinensis; assembly: GCF_006345805.1. Lineage (NCBI taxonomy): Eukaryota > Metazoa > Mollusca > Cephalopoda > Octopoda > Octopodidae > Octopus > Octopus sinensis. Next base: position 22,799 of record NW_021829645.1, on the reverse strand, counting down.
TATTCAGTGTTCCGAATAAGTTTGGGATATTATTCAACACAAAATCTTTGGTTTCTAAGGTTTTTCCACGAAATGGAACGTGATTTATTATTACGCCATTAAAATGTAATTATTTTCCTGAAACACCACCTGCAATTTTCGAAATGTCTTTTAATCTAGGTCTTCTGTTTCTTTTCTATTTATCTGTGTTAATTATCGAGATATCACTGCCCTTAACTAGTTGCAACTTTACGTCCACAAATTCACCTTGAGGCTGTTCGTCTTTTGGTCTTCCAGGTTTGTTCTATAGTGTGAATTTTTATGATCTCTCTTACCTCATTTGACGCCTTTAATATTTTGAAACGGACAAATACTTTTTAAATGTTGACCACCGCACCCACAACATGGATTCGATCTTCACATTTGTTTCTCTTATTTCTTATCCGTGACGGTGGAGACACTGGAATATGAGAGCAATCTTTTTCTTCAATTTCGTTTTGTGCATCGTTTTTTTTCTTCATTTCTTTTTCTGCGTCGTCTTTCCTGGCATTCTTCTGCTTCTGTCTGAAGAGTTAATTTTCGTCCAGTTCTAAATCATTTGATAAAATGTTAATAGTTTTTATTGTAACAAATCTCACCTGACTTCTTCGGCAGAATATAATTACTATATTTTTTGTATTCGGCAAGGGATACCTTTCTTACAAGTAGTCGTACTATATTTCCCCTCAGATCAATTTTTAAATTCTTGTTTGAGAATTTCTTCGTATCTTCGAAAATATTCAGAGAAGGTAATCCCTTCCTCTGGATTATAACTGAATTCTTCAATAGAGATTGCCACGCTGTCTGGCAAGTTCACGCCTGAAGTATTTTTTATACTTCTTTAACATTAGTTCCAGCAACTATTGGTTTTGTTGTTGCTGTTGTAGTTGCTCTTGTTGTTGTTACTATTGTTGTTGTGCAACTGCACCACAGACGCCAATATGCCTTCTATCTTAAACGATTTTTTTTTTGGTTCATACCCATCCCAAACAAATTTAAATGTCCCACGCAAACTTCGAAGAACTCTCGCCACTTTTATTCCCTGATTTGGAACATATGATTAAAGATCAGGGGAAAGGAATTGTTTACACGACGCGAATCGATTACCCACCGCTCTCTGTCAATGGCTCACAGTGAACTATTTACCAATTAATTGATGAAGACTCGACAGTTGTCTATTTAATAGGAATGTGTCAGTTCGCGATTAGTCAATTGGAAGGTGGTCGGAATCCTTCCACAATACAGAAACAATGTAGACCTCTTCCTTGTGGCACAGAGAGTTTCACAACAAATGACGTAAAGGAAGATATGCAGTTGTAATTGCTGATGTTTTTTTCGAAAAGAAGCAGACTCTTGGTAATTTTCTCAGACAAACGCTTCAATGTCTGAGGGCTTAGTTGCAGCGAATGAAAGTTCACTTTATTATTGTGACAGAACATGAAGTTTTCATATTTAAAGTTCAGTGCTCCACAATACTCGCAATATAAGTACATATCACCAATACGATAGGTTCGTTTAGGATTATTGTGTCTGTTCAGTGGTAGTCCATGTCTTCCTTCACGCTTTCGTTTCACCTGTTTATCTCGAACAAGGTAACACCTGTTCAGCATTCATACTTGCAACTCCATCTTGATGTCTCTCTGTTTGACCTTGGAGACAAGCAGCCCTTTCCAAATCATCCATATTCTCCCCTCTCTGTTACATAACATTTTTCTGTTGGTCTTGATACTGCGCACACTGCATATCATTCATGTTTTCCATTCTCCGCAGAAATATCAATCTTTGTTGTTCCTTGTACTGTGTTTGTTCTTCCTCATCCTGTCTTCTACCTTGGTCTCGCATTCTCTCTCACTACAATTGTGCCTTGCGTTGCTCTTCATCTATTGCAGATCGTCTCATCTGTTGGTACCATTTGTCCCTTTCTCTGGTTTCTTACCGCTGTTCTTCTCTTATCCGCTGCCTGTAGTGCCTAACCCTCTCGAAAGTAGCTTCTAATCTCCTTTATCCATTGTTCAGTCAAGTTTTGTAATTTGCTTATTACATAAGCACAGCTTGGAAACGGGACCAAATAACCGTAAACTGCGAATTTCTATCTCCCCCATAGCGGAAGCACAACCAACGGCAGAATGTATGAGAAGCAGTAACAACATAATCGGGTCTTGTATGAGAGATGGAATTTACTGGGTCCACCTTTATTTTAATTGAAATATATATATTTTAATTATAACGTATATATTCTTAATTGTAATATATATATATATATGCGGCGTACATATGAATATGTAAATAAGTGTGAATATTTATGAGCATGTGTTAAGTGATAGGGGATATAAATATTTAGTTCAATTCATAAGTTAATTGCATTATGCACTTACCATCACCATTTCAACCACAACCACTACCACCACTACCACCGTCTCTCACCCCCTTTCTCTCATTTTCTCAGTTATATCAACCTTTATTACTGCCTTATTTTAATCTCGCATCAGAACATCACCGTTCTGCTAAAATTATATTCGTAACCTCCTCAATATCACGACCTTCAACTAACTTTTCATCACGTAATAAATATTACGTTCCCCCTACCACATGTCTTCCTCTTCCTCTTTTCCTCCCTCGTTTTTCTCTCTCCCCTTTTCTCCCTCTCCCTCTCTTTCTGCCCCACTCTTCGACTTACTTTCGTTTTCTCATTCCTTTTTCTTTCTCTTGGTCTCTCTTCCATTCAACTAATCACGTGAAAGCATTACAGTCACGTTCCTTCTACCAGGTCATGGACATTTCTCTTTCCTCTCGTTTCTTTATCCACGAGAAAGCGTTACCGACGGACTAATAACATAATGACAAGCAGAATTATTATCAGATCAGAAATATTATATTTAAGTTTTCTTCATGACAGACTCCTTCGTTTCCTCCTTTATTTTTTACATCATTCTTTTCTTCATCTCCTACATTTTCTGCCACTTCTCTTATTGTTGTTTTAATGTTGTTGCTATTGTTGTTGCTAATCATCATTATCATCAACTTCATCATCATCATCATATTCTTCTTCTTATTCTTATTCTTCTACTACTACTACTACTACTACTACTACTACTACTACTACTACTACTACTACTACTACTACTACTGCTGCTGCTGCTGCTGCTGCTTCATCGTTGTTTCCTTTTTCGGCCTATTCTTCATCATCAACTTTCTCTTATGTTAGTCATCTTCTTCATAATAAGATCACGATATGTCATCCAATGTCATTTCCACAAACTAAATGTCTCTCTTATCTTCTTTATTCACCCTCATTCTTCTACAATTCATATTGTCTTGCAACTTGTATTTGCCTGTGTGTAAGAAAGTGGGAATATATGTGAGGGCTGGAAGTGAGTGTGTGCGTTCATACATCAGGGTTTGATAAGGTATATATAGGTGGATGTGTGTATGTACACACTCGCACACACACACACACACACATACACACACACACATATATATATATATTGTTGTTGTATTTAGGAATGGTCATTTTGCCAGTTTAGCCAATAAAACCTCACGCACTATATATTTGGTGTTACTTTGATTCAGCGTTATTTATTTTTGACATTAATCTTAATCTTCTTTCGAACGTATATAAACAGGAGATACAAATATTACAGGCACTCCCTCCCACAGACACACACACTTTAACTAAATATAGACACATATAGAGGTATACACAGGCGCAAATGAAGACATATACAATAGAAATACAAAATACAAAATGGCTGACCGTTAGTAAGAAGAGACACACAAATATAAATGAAGAAAGCAATGAACCACTGACGAGGTCACAGGAGCGTGACGAAAGATCTCTGGCCGAAATAAGAGTAAGATTGATGTGAAAAATAAATAACGCTGAAGCAAAGTAACACCAAATATATAGTGCGTGTGTTTTTTATTGGCTAAACTGGCAAAATGACCATTCCTAAATACAAGAAATATATGTTTCAACACACGATTTCACATCAAAATTCTTGCAAAACAAATACATAAACGTGTATACACACACACACACACACACACACACATATATATATATATATATATATATATAATATACATATATGTTTGCGTTTGTTTGATGTGTGACTATAGTTTTTGTATTTATATTCCTTTATTCCCACTTGTTTCCCCATTCTGATATTCCACGTTATTTTTCTTGTCTTAATATATCTTCTTTTCCTGCATTTATCGTCTTCATCACAACTTTTTCTCTACATTCATCTTGTTCATCATATTCTGGTTCTTCTGCTTTTAATTTTTTCAACTGCTTTCTCCTCTCTTCATGAATCATTTTCGCTTCTTCTTCTTCTTCTTCTTCTTCTCTATATTTATCCGTTCAATCATTTATTTTCCTTCACTTTTTCGTTAAACTTATCAATTTCTGATTTTTCATCACATCTTTCATCATCATCATCGTTGTCACGATCGTCACCATCGTCATCGTCACCATCATCGTCGTCATCATAATCATCATCATCATCATCATCATCATCATCAGTATCATCTTCAGCGCTATCATATTCATAGTCCTTCTGCTAATCATATTTTCGTATTCACTAATCGTTATAATTTATCATGTCATCATAACTATTTCCTTTCCTCATTTACTCTGCTATTTCTAGCATGCAGAATCACCATCACCTTCGTTATAGACATCATAATAATCAACGTCGTCATCACCAATTAATCGGTAGCGTTTGTCATCCTTTTCGATAATAATCATCATCATTATCGCCCTTTTCCTTCTCACCGTCATTATTACAACATTTACAATCAACATCGCAATCCTCCTTCTCATCATCATCATCAACATCATCTCGGCCATTTTCTTCATCATCGTCCTCTTTTTATTAATATGATTCCAAAGATACAAGATTTAATATTTTATAAGAAATCTTTTTAATACTCATTCTTTTGAACTGTGTTTTATGTTTCAGAGATCTCAGGTACAATCAGATCACAACCATCATAAAAGAATCCTTTCAAAATCTTCCAAGGTTACAGACAATGTAAGTTGCTAAAGTTCTTTGATATTATTTCATTTACGAAATTTTCCTGGAAACGTGATGTCTTCTCATCTTCCTTTTTCTCTCTCTATCTCTAACTAATGTTCTGCTACTATTTTCATGTAAGAGTGTGTATGAATGTGTCTATGAGTATTTGTGTCTGCATAAATGTCTAACATTTTGTGTATGAGTGTACGATTGTCACGTGAATATCTATGTTTGCATTTGTGTCTATAGGTGGGTATATTATGAAATATATATTTATGCAGAGTTATACTCACTTCAAGGAAAGAAAGTATAGAAATATATTCATCCTCACTCTTTTGAGATACTGATTCAATAACATGAGTTATTTTAAACTCTACAATTACATGACGTGCTGAAGTTGGTAGTCGTCATTTTCTATTTGTACAGTGAGCTACAGCTGGGGCAATTTGGCCAAACTGTGCAGTGTGATGGCTGCATATTCAGTTTCAATTTCTTTAGGAAGGATGTTAATGTAGCTAGTCGTCCACAACATAAAAGAATGTTTGGTGTGTCCCTCGTACGTTTGTGTCTGTGTGTATGTCTGATAATTTTACTTATGTTGATATATTTTTATTATCATTTCTATCCTCATTCCCAAATGTTCTTGTTATTGTTTTGCTTGTCCATCTTGTTTGTTTTCTTGCTACTTATATTACTTTTTCTTCATCACCGACTTCTTCGTTGTTATTATTGTTTTTGTTTTCTTTGTTTTTGTTTTTCTTCTTCACCTTCTACTATTTCCTTTTCTTCTTCTTAGTCTTCTTCTTGTTTTCTTCTTCTTGTTCTTCTTCTTCTTCATCTTATTCGTACTAAAATTATTATTATTATTATTATTATTATTATTATTATTATTATTATTATTATTATTATTATTATTATTATTATTATTATTATTATTATTATTATTATTATTATTATTATTATTATTATTATTATTATTCAGTAGTTTTATTTTTATAGCGTGCTTTCACTTCACTACCGAGCGCAGCTCTGTGTTCCTTGGGTATGTGCTGTGATTTGTTGTGATGCTCTGATGGTTATTGTATGGAAAGTGTTCTGCGTAGGATGTGTGCAGTGCCTAGTAGTGCAATTTTCTGTATGTTATATGTGTTTGTAAGTCCTGGTGTTTTTGTTATGTATTTGTCTGAATATTTTTTTATCATGCCTACTGCACCTACTATGATAGGAATTGTTTCTGTTTTCAGGTTCCACATTCTAGTTACCTCTATTTCCAGGTCTTTGTATTTTGAGAGTTTCTCCATTTCTTTTAGAGACACGTTGTCATCTGCCGGTATTGATACATCAATTACAAAGCATTTTTTTTTCTTCATGATCTCTGACAACTATATCTGGTCTGTTGGCCTTAATTTCTCTATCTGTGTGTATTGGCATATCCAGAGTATGGTTGCTTTCTCGTTTTCTGTGACCTTTTCTGTGTGTGCCTATACCATCTTTTTTCTGTTGTTATTCCATAATGTTGGCATAGCTTCCATGTATGTAGGTTCCAACTCTGTCATGTCTGTGAATATATTCCTTCTTAGCCAGGCCTGGGCAGCTAGAGATAATATGAGTTATTGTTTCTTGTCCATCTCCACATATTCTGCAGTTACTTGTAATATTTCTTTTCATTACATGTTTTTGGTAATTTCTGGTGGGGAGGCTTTGGTCTTGTGCTGCAATTAAAAATCCCTCTGTTTCTGCTTTGAGTCCTGAGCTTCTCAACCATTGCTGGGATTTTTCTTTGTCTATTTCTTTTGCGTTTAGTTTTTAGTGCAGTATTTACCATGAAGGGGCTTTTCTTGCCATCGTTTTATCATGGTTTGTTGCTGTTCTATTTTTAGTTTGGATTTCATTTGTTTTATAGCTTTTGTTGTTTCTTCATCATCTTCTTCTTCTTCTTCATATTTATTAGGTGGTATGATTTCTTGTTTGTATTTGTCAGCTTCCTTAAATACTGAGAACAGTTTTTTGTTTTGCTCGTGTTTTGCTTATTATTATATTATTATTATTATTATTATTATTATTATTATTATTATTATTATTATTATTATTAACTAACGAAATACATTATAATCGAACCAAGTGAAACCGAGTTTATTGAGCAGAGAACTTTTTGAAATGTCAACTGATGAGAAACATCTGCAAAGAAAGATGCACCGCGGCCAATCGACCATTATCTCATCCCTGAGGGGCCGATTGAAGACGGGTTGAAACAGCAGTAATGATTAATGTATCACGTAAAATCCATTTTCCATTTCCGTCATACGTGTGTGTGTGTATTTTGTATGTGTGTGTGTGGTGGTTGTGTGTGCATACGCTTAGGCGTTGGCATGGCTGTGTGATTGGAATTTTGCTTCTGTATTCAGTCCTTCTGCGTGTACTCTGCTTTCCAACCGAACAAACCCGTGTATGTTAGTTACTTGGGTACACGGTAACTGAAGGAAACCCGTCGTATATATAAAGTTACTGAAGGAGCCATGTTTAATAAAAGTAACTCATTTTACCTAAGCAATAATACAACTGCCCCAGCTTTTCTGACACTTTCCGAAATCCGGCCTGGACTTAGTTTCCATAGGCGAGTCGAGGACCTCTTGACTTCGACAATGATGATAAGTTTGCTCTTAATCTCGACCTCTGAGCTGATTTTTCATCTTGAGAAACGGATGCATGTCAGCAGGTGGTAAATCTGGCGAATAGGGCTGATGTGGACGCAGTTGCATGTTGTTTTTGGCAAGAAACTTACGAGTGAGGTGATAGGTGCATTTTTGTCGTGAAAAATTCAATACTTCGCGAATCCAGATCCGGTCATTTTCCCCAAACGTCCTCCCTGAATAATCTCCCAATGTACAATACCGAGGATGTCGGAAAAATATGATGAACTTGCTCTTTATTAAGCTGTGATTTATTCGTGCGCCCATACACTCGAAACATTACGTACGACCCACTGTCGTAGAGTAATGTTTCGAGTTGTAAGGTACCCCACGAGTGGAATTATATATGAAAGAAGGTTTGAAAATGCAATGTTAAAAAATATGTATTTACTTGACCGGTTTCACTTATTTAAAAAGAATTGTCAAAAGCAACATGTAAACGCTTTGTTGTGTTAGGTACTGGTTGTCACAAAGTATTACAATACATATATACTCTCTTTAATAATAATAAGAATATGTTAATCTTGAATATGAACATCTTGGGAAAATATAAAAGAAATTTGACAACTTCATTAAAGTATTGGGTACAAAATATTACAATACATATATGCATTATTTGATAATAAAGAGAGAATGTTAAAACAGTTTACAGAAAGAATTATTAAAAAGTTCAGAGGAAAATTGGTATTGTATCTGTATATATACACACAGAAAATTATAAGTTCAAAAAGGTTACATTTTGGTAGTATATAAATGTACAATGAGGGAGATATGTTTAGTTTGAACTGACCTGATTCACCATATTATCGTAAAAGCTTTTACAATAATATGGTGAATCAGTTCAGTTCAAACTAAATATATCTCCCTCATTGTACATTTATATACTACCTAAATGTTCATATTATTATCAAAGAATGTGTGTATGTATTGTAGACAACCAGTACCTAACACAACAAAGCTTTTACATGTTACTTTTGACAATCTTTTTCTAAGAGAGTGAAACCGGTCAAGTAAATAAACATCTTTTAAAATTGCATTTTCAAACCTTCATTCTTTTATTCGACTGGCCGAGTTTATGGGATTGACCGGAGTTCGCTGCCGTTGCAGTCTTTTGAGTTTCCTGCCCTGATATTGGTTCACTTGGATAGCAAGAGGTCAAGTGGTATCTTGAAACATCTACACCCACTCCTCAGATGTGTTGGCAAGGCGTTAAATATCTGTGAGCACTTGAACTCCAAACTATTGCAGTACATTCTCCTAATATTAAATGAGAGAGCCGGGACTTTTGGAACCGTGCAGTGATGTCCAATTCGAGGTCTGGTATAAATCTGAATTCCAAAGTTTGATACCAGATTCCCTAGTAACTTCCACACATATCACTACATACCTCTCCGGTTTTCGCTCCATGGAGTAGAGTCGTAACTCTTGCATATACTCTTTACTCTTTTACTTGTTTCAGTCATTTGACTGCGGCCACGATGGAGCACCGCCTTTTAGTCAAGCAAATCGACCCCGGGACTTATTCTTTGTAAGCCCAGTACTTATTCTATCGGTCTCTTTTCCCGAACCGCTAATTGAAAGCGACGTAAACACACCAGCATCGGTGGTCAAGCAATGCTAGGGGGACAAACACAGACACACAAACATACACACACACGCATATATATATACATATATACGACGCGCTTCTTTTCCGTTTCCGTCTAATAAATCCACTCACAAGGCTTTGGTCGGCCCGAGGCTATAGTAGAAGACACTTGCCCAAGATGCCACGCAGTGGGACTGAACCCGGAACCATGTGGTTGGTAAGCAAGCTACTTACCACACAGCCACTCCTGCGCCTATAAATATATATATATTCATATAATGTACATATGTGTGCGAGTATGTGTGTGACTTAGTCTCTATGTTTGTACTCACTACTTCTTCACAACCTATGTTAGTGCGTTTAATTCCTCGTCAGTTAGCGATTTCGCATAAGCGGCCGACAGGGTAAGTACCAGGGTTTAAGAGAATAGTTAGTGGTCTCGATTCGTTCGAGTTACATACTTCAAGGTGATTCTCCTGCTGCAAAGTAATCAACTTACTGAAACAAGTAAAAGAGGAAAGAATGGTATATACATACATACATACATACTTACATACATGCATGCATACATGCATGCATGCATGCATACATACATACATACATACATACATACATACATACATACATACATACATACATACATACATGCATATATACGAAACTGATGAGGAATAAGCGAATGGTTTCAACGACATTCTTTATTCCATATCCCTGCAATTGTGTCAACACATCACACCCGTATTCCATTGATGAGATAATATGGTTAATATCTTGTGTGATCACTGCCATTCATCAAAGGTGGAACATGTGTCTGTGAAATGATAGTTTGATCTAACGTAGAACTTATTGAAATACTCACCTAAAAGCATATTTTACTCCTACGATATATGGTAAGAATTAAGCTGAGATCCCCGTCGGTCATGACTGACCGTGGGATTGCACCTAAAAAGTACCCTCCCAGGCACAAGTCCGGGCAATGTTGTTTATGGAAGACCAGCATATCGGCCTCCCCTCTCTATCTAAGGGAAAGGCAAAGAGGCTGATACAACTTGGAACCTGTGTCGTCGCAACTCATTTTTACAGCTGATTGAACTGGAGCAACGCGAAAGAAAGGGTCTTGCTCAAGAACTCAACACGCAGCACGATTATAAGCTCCACGCTCTAACCACAGAGCCATGCGCTATATATTAATTATATCATCTGAACAATATACAATGGTAGTGTTTTAGAATAAAGAATATCGTTTAATTCATTCTCTCTTATTCACCTCTGTTTAAACACTAAACAGAAAAAGGAAAAAGAAACAATTTTTCCACAATAAAAAACTGAGATACAACAGACATAATTCAAAAATCTTTAGTAACAGTCTTCAACACAGGTATCGAAATGGCAAATCCGAATCGCCATACAATAACACCATATAAACACCAGTTGCTGATGTCACATAAATCATTGAAATTTTACATCTGATCAGAACCGAACTTGAGCAAACACAACAAAGTGACGCTTTAAGAGAATCAATCAACTGGAATGGCTTATGCCCGTCCCCCAATGGGAAGCCCATCAGGCAGAACCACAACCTTGCCCACCAGAAAAATTAGAGGTCACTTGTAATTTAATGAAGCAAATATCAGATCGGTTCACGGAAAAAAATTGTAAACACATCCAATTCCAAAAAACGCCGTTACAAGCACACGACGGAAAATGATTCACAGGGACTGTGCTCAAAGATTTCCCTTTTTCCACTATCTCCATTACTCCCTTGTTTTTCTCCTTCTTTACCCTGTATGGCCGAAACTCTGATGATACACATTTCTTATCAATCTTTTGAATTTTATGCTTTTAACCAAGATATTCCACATCTTTTATATTATTGAATGTTATGAATATTTAAATCATATTACTGAAACTTGTAAACATTGAAACATGTTTTTTTCGTTCATTATTTTAAATTTTTACCATTGATAAACCCAAAATATTGTTGAAACTAGTTTTGTATGTATGTAAATAAGGTTATTTAAAACCAATTACAAGTTTTTTAAATTATGGTGCATTGTGAACAACAAATTTACCTATAGTTTTGCCTCCTCATATATACATACATACATATATACATATACATATATATATATATATATATATATATATATATATATATATATATTATATATATATATATATTATATATTATATATATATATATATATATATATATATATATATATATACATATATATATATAGCACGTAAGAAAATGGAGGAGAACAATAGTTGGTTCATCAACTTTAGGACATTAGAAATATTAACTTATTTATTTGTTTAACTGATAATTATAATTGTTGTTGGTATCCTTTTTGTCTCGGGAGACAATGGAGTTGCGCATAAAATAATCTAGTCCGGTTTTTACATTTCATATCCTAATACATCTCCTGCTGTGGCTGTGTAGTCCTATCCTGGACAAACACTCCCTCCGGCAGGCACCGCAAATGTAGCGAAGACTTTGCCTGGCTGGTTGTAATGTCATAATTTCTTGTTGACATCTTTTCTTGTATTTCCATTTCTCCTCTCTCTGTCACTCCATTGTGTTCCCTCTTTTACGGTACGTCGACAATCTCCACGGTTGCTGGCAACTGCTTGACAGTTGGTAATATTGATGTTGCAGGCATTTATTACCCTTTTGCAAACATCCTTGTAACGTAAGAGCGGTCTTCCCACAGACCTAGTGCCCCTAGCAAGCTCTCCGTAGAGTATGTCCTTGGGGATTCTGCCATCTTCCATACGGCTAACATGCCCAAGCCATCTCATACGTCTTTGTGTGAGGAGTGCAAACATGCTTAGTATTCCTGCTTGCTTGAGGACATCTTTGTTGGGGAGATGGTTATGCCATCTGATGCGAAGGATTTTCCGGAGGCAGCGCAAATGAAATATATTTAGGCGACGCTCTTGGCGTGTGTATAGCGTCCAAGTCTCACTTCTATACAGTAGAGTGCTAAGTACACATGCCTGGTAAATCTTCATTTTTGTGTTCTTGGTCAGCTTATTGTTGTCCCATGTGATGAGCCTTTGTAGGGCTTCTTCTGTGTGTGATACCATAGCTGCATCATTTCTTTGATCAGGACGCTTCTTATTTTGGTCTTGCCACGCAGGCGCGGAGACCTGAACAGTCTCCCGTCACTTCTACTCTGCAGAAGACAACAACTCCCATTTGAAAATGTCTGAGAGGCATGTGAGAGCAGCAACGAGAAGATGCTAAATAATGTAGGAACAAGGACACAACCTTGCTTTACTCCGTTTTTTATTTGGAAGGCGGCTGATGTTGATCCATTGTGCTGTATGGTGCCTTGCATATCATCATGGAAAGATTTGATGATCCTCAGCAGCTTTGGTGGACATTCGATTTTTTGGAGCAGGATGAAGAGGCCTTTTCTACTTACAGAGTCAAAGGCCTTTGTCAGATCAATGAAGGTCATATATAATGGCATTTTCTGTTCTCTGGACTTCTCCTGAAGTTGGCGTATGGAGAATATCATGTCAGTAGTTGATCAGCTTCTTCTAAAGCCACACTGCGATTTCGGATAAATTCGAAAAGTAAGCAGTTGTAGCCTGGACAGGATAACGCGAGCAAAGGTCCTTCCAACAGTACGTAGATGAGATATTCCACGGTAATTGTTACAATCACCACGGTCACCTTTGTTTTTGTAAAGCGTAATGATGTTAGCATCCCGCATATCCTGAGAGACTGTACGCTCTTCCCAGCACTGATACAGAAGCTCATGAAGGTGCCGAAGCAGGATTGTGTTTTTGCCGGCTTTGATGATCTCTGAGGGGATGCCGTCTTTTCCCGGAGATTTGCTACTTGCTAAGGTGTCAATACCCTTTCTAGGGCGTCTATAGCTCTTCTATAGATGGCGGAATGTCAAGTTCGCTCATAACTTGCAAGATCTTGACACTCTCGATTGCAACCTCAGCTACCGTGGTCTGCCGTGAGTAGAGATCCTGGTAGTATTCCACCCATCTATCCATTTGCTTCCTTTGGTCCTTGATGAGATCTCCAGTAGTTGATTTCAGAGGAGCTGACTTGGTTGCGGATGGACCGAGGGCCTTCTTCAAACCGGCATACATCCCACGGGTGTCGCCCCTGTCAGCAGCTGACTGGATACTCTGACAGATTTCCTGCCAATACCTATTTGCACAATGTCTGACTGTCAGTTGGGTTATATTTTTGCCTTTCTGAGTTCTTCGAGTGATTTTGTAGAAGAATCACTCTTGTATTGCATCAGAGCTACACGCTTTGCTTCGATAACTGGTTCCAGCTCTGAACTAATCTCGATCTTGCCTTTCTCTCATGCCGAAAGTATCTATTGATGTGGTATACAAAGCTTTCCTGATATAATTCCACCTACTTTCAGCAGAGGAGGTTGGGCAGCTACTGAGGGCAAACTTGATAGAAACAGCAAAACATTTTCGCAGTGTAGGGTCCGAGGTTCTGGCAGTGTTAATGCGTGGTCGGCCCATTTTCTTGGAGTGATGGACTTTTTAAGCAGGATCGTCACCCTGCTTCTAATTAGTGAGTGATCTGTGACACAATCCGTGCTGTGGTAAGTACGGGTGAGTTGAATAGAATTCAGAAAGGAACTTCGTGTGATAATGAGATCCAGCTGATGCCAGTAGTGAGATCTTGAATGTCTCCAAGATGTCTTGTGGGATGTCTTGTTGGCAAATAATGTGTTGGTGATGCACAGGTTATGGTATGTGCAAAATTCAAGTAGTCTCTCACCATTGTCATTCATGTTGCCAATATCAGGGTGTCCAACACAAATGGGCCACGAATCATGGTCAGATCCCACGCGAGCGAGAAAATCTCCTAAAAGGTAGATGTTTTCATTTGTTGGTATATTTTTAATGACACAGTTGAGATCTTTATAGAACTGGTACTTGGTCTCCTCTGAGCCGTAGACAGCGGGAGCATAGAAGCTGGGTAGATGTACTGAGCCAGAAGAAGTCGAGAGGCGCAGTGAGAGGATACGCTCAGTGTCTCCTGATGGTGGTTCTATTGAGGAGAGTAATGAGTTTCTCGCTGCAAAGCCAACGCCATGCTGACGAGGTTCTTCTGGAACGCTTCCCTGCCAAAAGAAGGTGAAATCCTGTTCTTTGAGTTTGCTGTTTGAGGGGAGTCTTGTCTCCTGCAGCCCAGCAGTGTCTATGTTAAGCCTCTCTAGTTCATGGTCAATGATGACCGCCTTTCTTGTGTCTTCAACCCTGAGTAGATCATCAGATATACCAGGGCACATGGCCCTGACATTCCAGCTTCCTAACCGTAGGACTGGTGGTTTCTTGTCTTTTAGTTGTTTGCCTGGTGCCGACCTTATGTAATTTTGAAGTGTTTTCAAGTCAAACTCTTAGCTCCAAGCACCCAATGAAGTAGGCGACCTGTGGCGGGTCAGCAACTTATTAACTGGGGGCTGCCCAGCTTCAGATAGGCAGTAGCTAACCAATGGGACATGGATGTCCCTCTCACGGTCAGAGGTGTCCCGTGGTGTCCATATCAATGGACTTATCGCCCGTGACGGTTAACACCCGTATTTTTTCTGCCACGTTTTACAGCAGCACTGAAGTGTCCTCTCTACTTTTGCGCAGGCCTGGGCTAGAATTAAGAAAATCCTGGGTAGCCCAATCGTCAGGATTCTTCTCTCGACCTTGATGATGTAGTCCAAAGGAGTGCAGAGCATTACGTTTGGCACCAGCCAGGTTGCAGGAGCTGCCGGAAGAGTGTCGAATCGAAATCTAAACTAATTATAATAACATACATAATTATAATAACATACATACATATAGCATATAAGAAAAGTATACAAGTAATTATTGAACAACATGAATATAAATTAGTAAAATAACTTGCAGCTGTTTCAGCCCATAGATAAAAGTATCTCATTCTGCGTGTGTGTGTGTGTGTTTGTGTGTGCGCGTGTGTTTGTATGTCTGTGTTTGTCCCCCCAACATCGCTTGACATCGCTTGTTGATGTCCCCTCACTTAGTGGTTCGGCAAAAGAGACCGATCGAATAAGTACTGGGCTTACAAAGAATAAGTCCCGGGTTCGAGTTGCTCGATTAAAGGCGGTGCACCAGCATGGCCGCGGTCAAATGACTGAAACAAGTAAAAGAGTAAAAGAGTATATATATATATATATATATATAAAAAAGAGTATATATATATATATATAGCATCCACCCTTAGGGGTTAGCCATATTGAAGTGGCAAAAATACGTCAGTATATATATACATATATATCAGAAATATTAAATTTCTAAATGTCTCGAAGAGTCATGAGCGGTGGTGGAGCGAAGGTGTGGTTGTATACTGTCAACATAACGTAACTGTCCCGTAAGGGAATTACAACACCGCTGTTTAGCCCTCATATTGTGAGTATACATCCACTCTATATATATAAATATATACTGAACATACATATACATCTACATCCATAAGTACATATAATATTCAGTTATTACTAATATTATTATTATTAATATTAGATTAGGTGTATTATGTTATTCACAACAGATAGTATATCAAAATTAAATTATAGAATATAAATATAATATCTTACAGATGTTTATGAAAGATATAAGTATATTAATTTTACAATCAATATATCATAGATTTATTATAGTTATGTCAATATTATTCTGCATACATATTGGTAAACATTTCCTAAACATTTTATTCTTTCATTTTTTAATTCCCAACCTGTTTTCCTTATCGTGTATACGTCATAAATTTTCTTAACTCTTCTCTCTCTACACACATCCCTCAGTATATGATAATATACAAAGACCCTGGCACGCGTACACAACTACTAGATTCTACAGACGCACACCATATACGCGCGTGTGAACTAATACGCACTCACATAATAATCTCAGATGAAAGCTACTACTACTACTACTATCTCCCACTTCACTCGCCGTCCTTAGATTTTAAAGCCAAATTAGTTCTACCAACTCGACGAGCAAACCGTGGTCTACTATTTTACAACGTAAATACACTATCTTCCTCCTTCCTCTCCTTCAAACACCACTCTATCCACTTCAAATACTACACCTATATCTTCATCCTATAATTCTGTTTTAAATGGCTCTATATATATGCTACAATATATTTACTTATCTATCCTAACGGACCCGTGAATGACCCCGGAATACGTGCATAAAGCCACTCGCCAGCCAATTTCCATATCAAACCTTGTCTTCGTACACTCCTTAATCAGTAACAAACGTTCTCATTCTTATACATAGGATTTCTTCTATTTTATTTGCATTTTCCTTCTGCTCAACTGTTTTCCTCCCGAACTATTCTTTCATTGCATTTTGATCAAATTCCCAACAAGTTTACACGGGGATTCTAACGAGAATGTAAACTTCACATAATCACGATATCCTTTGACTGAATAGTAGCTTGTGGTATACCCCATGTTAGGATAATATGCTACTTTTGTGGTTCTCTTAGCTATGAAGTTTATGTAGCCTGCATTGTGTCTACGCTATTCCCTACACACACATACGCATATATCTATATACTCTAGATAAATATCCCTTCGTTGCGAGCGTATCCCACAACAGGATATTTTGGTACTTTTGGTACAGCATTCCCTCATAAGATACCTTTTCTACGTTCTGGTGAGGATTTTCCATTTTTTTCACCTCAAATTTGCAGATGATGGCAGGAAGCTCTTTAGAAATTGTTTTAATGTGTGTTGATTTTTTTTCACATCCCCTATCCCAATCGGTACCGATTTTGGCCAATGCTTTTGAACGACGCATTTAAAAAAGTTTTAAATGAAAAATTTGGGAATTCAGCGACCACCATTATAATCCACACTTTCTTTCTTTTCAAACGAAAAGTGAAACGTAATTTAAGAACGATGGCGACATTTTAAATAGTTTGTTCGGTAACCTTTCATATTCTCATAACGATGTTATTTTTCCTGCAGCTTTTGCATTTTTTGTCCGATTCTGTGAAAATCGATGAGTGATCGAGGTTGACGGCAGTAAGTTGATCTCAGTATATGACGTTGAAAAATCACTAATTGCGCCAGGGCAGTAGCTTTCTAAAATCAATAGATGTTTAGAGTGCAATTACCAGTAGGGGCTTTGTTTTTGGCCGTAAATTTCATGTTTTTTATCCGATTTTAATGAAAGTTGAGATATAGGTAAATGATTGGTGGGGGAGACTGAAAAGGTATTTATTTAATTCAAAATGGCTTGAAATAGGCATAAATGCAAATAAGCATATACTTAGACACATTCTTATCGATTTTATAGAAATTTTATACGTGATTATAGTTCATGTGTATTTGTTGATGCCAGCATGAAGAGTTGACAAATAATCGATATCTGCGCGTGAGCAGAGGATTTTAAGAAATCAATAGGGTTTTTGCATGCAATCACCCATAGGATTAATATTTTATACAGTAACTTTTACAGAATTCATCCGATTTTGATGAGCTTTCACTTTTAGGGAAAGTTTAATTTTGAAGACATGTAGAAGAATTAAAATTAAACTAGTGCGAGGCGGAAATCCTCAAATCATTCACAATAAATTAATGGACTGATTTTGAAGAACCGTGAGCAAAATTAAGCACTTCGACGTATGAAATATCCGTACTAAGATTTAAATGTCAATGGGATATTTTCGTGTAAATGGTCACATGGAATCTGTTTTATGATATAACCTTACCATTTTTCTTCGGATTTTGCTGAGATTGGACACACTGATCAATTTTGTACCGCGAGTGGTATTAAGGGGAGAGAGATAAAGAAACATCGAACAAATCGACCTCAGAACTTATTTTTTGTAAGCCTAGTACTTATTCTATCGGTTTCTTTTTCTGAACCGCTAAGACGTAAACACACCAGTATCGGTTGTCAGGCGATGTTGGGAAGACAAACACAGACACACAAACATATACATACACACATACATATATATATACTTACATACGACAGGCTTCTTTCAGTTTCTGTCAATGAAATCTACTCACAAATCGGCCTGAGTTTATGGCAGAAGACACTTGCCAAAGGTGCCACACAGTGGGACTGAACCCGGAACCATGTGGTTCGTAAGCAACATACTTACCACACAGCCACTCCTACGCCTATATATATATATATATATATATATTGAGAGAGACAAAGAGAGAGAGAAGAAATAATTATTTATGCAATTAAAAGTTAAACTGATGGTTTAAAGTGCAGATAATAAAGAGATGCGCTCAAACTGTCAAATTCTTAAAATACGTAAATGAAGAATGCCAAAAAGTGTTATATGAGCAACTTAAGAAAATTTTATTTGTAATAGAATGTCAAAAGTGAAATTTACGTTATCACAAACAATAAACACGTATCAATTATTAGTCCTAAAGAATTATGCAAGTTCAGGTGAAGTTTCTGCTGATGAATATGTCTCGATTCACCTGAAAACTTATGTAATTTTTAAGTGTTTTTAAAAGATTTCACGTCTGGAGAGATGGAGCAGCATTAGCAGAGTAATTCTTTAATACATTAGCAGCACCCGTAGAAATTCCGCGGAAAATGCGAAAGATTTTAGATGGTTGTAAGTTTATGTGGAGACATAAAAATTAACGCTCCTTTAAAAATTGTATATTCTACATAATTGTCGTTTTAAAACACCTTCAGTCCTTCTGGATAAGACCCTCTGCTTCTCTTGGTGCCATTGCCCATTTGGTTTCATTCTTTCTGTTGTTCGCTTACATCGTCTCTCATCTTTGGTTTATAAACAAATAACATTTTTCAAGCGAGCAGACGATTGCACTTATGCGCATGCTTTAAGTAATAGGTGGTATTAAAAAATATATCAATTAAAACGTTACACTCTTCACACACACTCACCAACGCAACCTCCACCACCACCACTAACACCACAAACACATTCATCATCATCATCATCATCATCTCTTTCTCTCTCTCTCTCTCTCTTTCTCTGCCTTTCTTTAATCTCACCATCAGAACATCGATCCTCTGCTACAATTCTGTTTCTCACTCTCCTCTATATCAATACCTTCAACCAACATTTTTAACCACGTAATAACTATTACGTTCCCCCTACCACACGTCATAGACGCTTCTCTTACCCTCTTTCCCTCTCCCTCCTTCTCTCTCTGCCTGTTTTTCTCTCGCTCTTCACCTTACCCGCTTTTTCCCTCTACTCCATCTTTTCTCTCGCTCTTCGCATCACAGCATTAATCACTCCAAGTTATAATCAAATATTCAAATACTAAACTGCATCGATTCATTCGATCAGTCCCATTTGTCAACAAATTTGGAACGTTTTCACCTTTTGAGAAATCCTAATGTAAAGCAAATAGCAATGTTTTGTTAATGTTATTCTTTAAACCTCGTAAATCTGAAGATGTGAAATAGCAAAGTCAATGTTCTGTTTAATAAGTTAGGTATTTTCATCTTTCATAATTTAAGCGCGAATTGAATGAAATCTGAGATAGATACCATGAACGTTCCGTTTAAGCTGCTACAGGCCAACATTTACAGGAATGATGAAGGGTTGAAGTGTTTAGCACAGAGGTTCATACTGAAAACGAACTGATGTTTAAGATCGAGGAGCAAAGGAATAGACGTGTGAGTCGGTAGTACCTGCTTGGTGGGGTCAAGAGCTCAGCCAACTCCTACAAGAATCTGTAGCATGACAGTGATAGTGGCAAAACAAAGAGAAGAGATATCCTGCCTGCGAGATAGCTGTTAGAGTATGTCTATTAGGGATAGAGTAAAATTTAGCCACGTCACCTTTCTTTCGATGCAATCCCGGATGTGTATCACCCTTCCAGGTGTAGAAAGATTTCTTCATCGTGTGTTTCATTTGAGCATTGTAAATGGTCTGAAGTTTTGGCTGCAAAGAGAAGGATTGGACTTTAAAATACCGTACTAGCTATGCAAAGGATCTACTTTCGCCAAGAAAGATCTTCACTGCTAATAATGCTCAACGAAGTGTAAGTTTTCAAGTAAGGTTGTGAGGGACACTTGTCTAATCTTCAGCCCATTACAAATGACCGTGTTTCAACACCGTGTCCACGGCTATGCTGTATCCTTTCTCTGTCTCTAATGGCCTATTTCATTGGTAGTCTTAAACCACATCTCTGTTCAAAACCGCCACATAGTAATTTTAAGTGCATTTAGTGAAGTCCATATTGTCTTAAACATTCTTCAGTTGAAGAATACCATCTTTTCTCCTTCCCTCTAGACTTGGTCATCCTGTGAATCGGTTTCAAGCCTGCTTTACTCCTACTCGAAAGAAAATATGAAATCTGTCCTTATTCAACGGTATGAAAATATATATCCCCGTTCTTGGTGTATAAACAATTTAAACTTTATTCAACACAATACTTTGGAAATATCGTCAGGCTAACGAAATAACTGGAGACGAACTGGGAGTCTTTTGACACACAGAATCCGAAACGGACATCAATTTAATACGATCACATCAGAATTGTAAGATACTGGATCCAGAGAATGTCTTTGTTTTGTTTTCGAATAAACCAGCTTATGAAGAACGTACTAATATACATAGAAATTGCATTGTCTTCAAAACTAGGATTTTTTGAACTTCTACTGAAAAGCTGGCAAATATCTCTAAATTTCTACAGACAGTTTACATTATTGTTCATGCCTATTTTTTCATGAATTTGTGATTGAATGGTTTTCATTAGTGCTGAAGCTCAATAGCCCAGCATCGTATTTAATTGCAATCTGCCTTGATAAGATGTGGATGTTGGATGATTTTCTCCGGCTGTTAATGTAGCTAGTCGTCCACAACATAAAACAACGTTTGGTGTGTCCCTCGTACGTTTGTGTCTGTGTGTATGTCTGATAATTTTACTTATGTTGATATATTTTTATTATCATTTCTATCCTCATTCCCAAATTTTCTTGTTATTGTTTTGCTTGTCCATCTTGTCTCTTTTCTTCCTACTTATATTACTTTTTCTTCATCACCGACTTCTTCGTTGTTATTATTGTTGTTGTTGTCGTTGTTTTTGTTGTTGTTGTTGTCCTTCTTCTCCTTCTTCTTTTTCTTCTTCTTTTTTTTTTCTTCTACTTCACCTTATTCGTACTAAAATTATTATTATTATTATTATTATTATTATTATTATTATTATTATTATTATTATTATTAGTAGTAGTAGTAGTATTAACTAACGAAATACTTTATAATCGAACCAAGTGAAACCGAGTTTATTGAGCAGAGAACTTTTTGAAATGTCAACTGATGAGAAACATCTGCAAAGAAAGATGCACCGCGGCCAATCGACCATTATCTCATCCCTGAGGGGCCGATTGAAGACGGGTTGAAACGGCAGTAATGATTAATGTATCACGTAAAATCCATTTTCCATTTCCGTCATACGTGTGTGTGTGTATTGTGTGTGTGTGTGTGTGTGTGTGTTCTTAGGCGTTGGCATGGCTGTGTGATAGGAATTTTGCTTCTGTATTCAGTCTTTCTCCGTGTACTCTGCTTTCCAACCGAACAAACCCGTGTATTTTTCATCCTGAGGAACAGATGCAAGTCAGCAGGTGGTAAATCTCGCGAATAGGGCAGGTGTGGAAGCGATAGCATGTTGTTTTTGGCAAGAAACTTACGAGTGAGGTGATAGGTGCATTTTTGTCGTGAAACATTCAATACTTCGCGAATCCAGATCCGGTCATTTTCCCCAAACGTCCTCCCTGAATAATCTCCCAATGCACAATACCGAGGTTGTCGGAAAAAATGATGAAGATGGTCTTGATTAAGCTGTGATTTATTCCTGCGCCATACACTCGAAACATTACGTACGACCCACTGTCGTACGTAATGTTTCGAGTTTTAAGGTACCGCACGAGTGGAATTATATATGAAACAATGTTTGAAAATGCAACGTTAAAAATGTTTAGTTACTTGACCAGTTTCAGTTATTTAGAAAGAATTGTCAAAAGCAACATGTAAAATCTTTGTTGTGTTAGGTACTGGTTGTCACAAAATATTACAATACATATATGCATTCTTTGATAATAAGGGAAAATCTTGTGAAAATGTTAAAGAAATTTGACAAGTTCATTAAAATATTGGGTACAAAACATTACAATACATATATACATATTCTTTGATAATAAAAATAGAATGTTAAAAACAGCTTACAGAAAGAATTATTTAAAAGTTCAGAGTAAAATAGGTATTGTATCTGTATATATACACACAGAAAATTATAAGTTCAAAAAGGTTACATTTTGGTAGTATATAAATATACAATGAGGGAGATATGTTTAGTTTGAACTGACCTGATTCACCATATTATCGTAAAAGCTTTTACGATAATATGGGGAATTAAGTCAGTTCAAACTAAACATATCTCCCTCATTGTACATTTATATACAACCTCAAGTTCATATGATTATCAAGGAATGTGTATATGT
>NW_021829644.1:0-32297 GCF_006345805.1 Octopus sinensis | reverse complement strand
GATTATGTATATGTATATATATATGTATATATATATATATATATATATATATATATATATATATATACACTCATACACACATTTATATAAATACAGGGTGTGATGGGTAAATTGTCACCATTTTATATTTTTAATTTCACACATGCACATTGTTTGTTTTTAATTTTGTTGACTACACAGTATAGTAGGGTCAGTTGGTCACCATCTAAGCAAAACAGCACCATGACACAATTCACTCGGCCAAAAATTTGGAAATAATATCCTATATCACTTGGTATTCAGGCCGCAAGCTCCAGTACAAACATTTCAGAATGTTTGGGTGTCAATCTGAGGACATGTACTGAGAGTGATAAAAATCAAACATCCAATCAACATCATCATGTTTGGAGTGATCACTTAAAATGGCAACATTATCCCTCCATTCTTCTTCCCACAAGGCATCAGACTCAATACAGAGGCATACATGAAGTGCCTGGAGGAGGTAGTGCTGCCCTGGCCCCAGAGGGTGGCTGCTGGAAGACCATATGTCTGGCAACAAGACTCTGCACCATGCCACACAAATAGGAGAACCCAGTCATGGCTGGCCACCTAACACCCCAGTCTGTAATCTCCTTGATTATTATATGTGGGACACAGTTGAGCTAGTGACCAGCAAAACTCCTTGTAACACCAAAGATGAACTGAAGGCAGGGATTATGGCAGCATTCACCAACTTAAACAAGGAGACCGTCCACAAGAGTTGCATGAGATTCCAAAGCCATCTGGAGACTGTGGTTGAAGCCAATGGCAATTTTATTGACTAAATTTACTCATTAGTACTTCAAGATATTTTTATGTGATTTTGGTAAATATATCTGTTAAAATGAGAAGTCAGTGTTATTTTCCTTTTTGCATAATTTAAACGTCAATTTATTCACCACACCCTGTATATATCATCATCATCATCGTTTGACATCCACTTTCCATGCTGGCATGGGTTGGACGGTTTGACTGAGGACTGGTGAGCCAGAGGCTGCACCAGGCTCAGTATGGTCGAGCAAAGTTTCTACAGCTGGATGCCCTTCCTAATGTCAACCACTCTGGGAGTGTAGTAGATGCTTTTTACATACCACCAGCACGAAAGCCAGTCAGGCGGTTCTGGCAATGACCACGATCATGCTCAAAAGGCGCACTGGTAACAACCACGCTCAAATGATGTTTTTCACGTGCCACCGGCACCTGTGCTGGTAAGGTGATGCTGGCAACAATCATCACAAGTGCCAATCATGTGGTACTGTCGTCGGCCACATCAGCAGTTCTGATTTTGTTTACACTTGCCTCAATAGGTCTTCACAAGCTATGTTCATTGTCCCTGGTTACACCCCCTGGCATAGACCATGGGCTATGATCTCACTTGCCTTGTCGGGTCTTCTCAAGCACAGCATACCTCCAAAGGTCCAGGTCACTAGTCATTTCCTGGGTAAAGCTCTATGTTCAAAGGTCGTGCTTCACCACCTCAGCCCAGGTCTTCCTGGATCTACCTCTTCCACAAGTTCCCTCAACTGCTAGGGTGTGACACTTTTTCCCACAGCTGCCCTCATTCATATGCATCACATGACCATACCAGCATAGTCGTCTCTCTTGCACACCACATCTAATGCTTCTTAAATCCAACTTTTCTCTCAAGGCACTTACACTCTGTCATGTATGCAATATACACATGTATATATATAGGGCCGGGTGCACATATGTGTGAATGAATGAAAAACCTTTCACATCGGCTGAAGGTTGGCAACAGGAAGAGTTGCTGGTCATAAAACCTCACCTAAAATTAATTCTAGTCAAAAACTTATACATGTATGGAAAAACAGTTTGCTTAATGAACAAATTCAAAACCATTTCATTCTTTTTTTTCTGTTTTTTACTGTTTTTGCTGTAGATATATTTCTCCACTAAGCGAACTTTTTGTTCATTTGGCAGCTCACATGTAAATCCTGGCACGCTTAGTGATAACTCCATTTTGAAACTTTTATTCTTGTCATTCTCCCTCTTATTATTAAAAAGCAGCTAATTTTTACTGGTCAGGTTGTTCTATATACAATTAGAAGAGGTAGAAATAGGATGAAAAGTAAAAAGGATTTGAGATGATTTCAGCAAGAAAATGCTTAGCAGCAAGTAGGTGAACGCATGGTTTTGTGGTTAAGAAGCTGGCTTCACAAAGACATGGTCAGAGTTTGATCCTTCTATGCTACATCTTCACTCTATGCTACATCTTCACTCTTTGATCCTTCTATGCTACATCTACCAAAAGTGAGAATGAACTATGTCATGTGACACAGACTGTGCAGAAATCTGCCCCCCTCCACACACACACACATAAATGCATGCATGCATATGATGATGATGGCTATCCATTTGAGAATGAGGAGAGACCATCACTGACCATTACCCATGCAAAATGCCAGCAATGGTCATGCATGAGGTTGTTGCACCAGCTACTGGTGCAACAACCTGTTGCATGGTCCAGTCACCTGTGACTAAACTGGCACCCTCACTAGGCTTGCCTGGTGAGGAGGATTGCTAGAAACCCAGGAGGACTAAAAACAAGACCTGCAAAAAATACAGACAGACAGATACATACAAATTGAGAGTCTCTAAGTGACATAGTGAAGATTTGTAAGACACTCCAAAGTTTGACCATCTGTGATTCTTTAGATGAATATAAGCACACTCTTGATTGTGTGCGTCAACAGCTCAACCAACATATCAACTCAACCACATATTTATAAACACTACAATAAGAATAACCTGGGCAAAGTTCAGAAGGCTTCTACCCCTGCTGGTGACAAAGGGTCTCTCACTCAGAATGAAAGGTAGATTGTACAATGCATGTATGCAAACTGCCATGCTTCATGGCAGTGAAACATGGGCTGTGACTGCTGAAGACATGCTTAGGCTCAAAAGAAGTGAAGCTAGCATGATCCACTGGATGTGTAATGTCAGTGTGCATACACAACAGAGTGTAAGTGCCCTGAGAGAAATGTTAGGCATAAGAAGCACTGGATGTGGTGTGCAAGAGAGACGTTTGCATTGGTATGGTCATGTACTATGGATGGATGAGGAGACCTGTGTGAAGAAGTGCCACTCCCAAACAGTTGAAGGAATCCAGGGTAGAGGGAGACCCAGGAAGACATGGGATGAGATGGTGAAGCATGACCTTTGAACGTTGGGCCTCACAGAGGCAATGACAAAAGACCTGGGCATCTGGAGGTATGCTGTGACTGAGAAGACCTGGCAAATAAAGTGAGTCCTCGGCTGTAACCTACACCGGTGTCACATAACCAGCCCACTCAAAAGTACCTTGGATTGTAGGGCAACATGCCATGCTTGAGGAGACCTACTGAGTCAAGTACATGAAAATCAAATGGAAATTTTAGTTGTGATCCCCATGCCCGTGGTATGTAAAAAGGAACCATCCGATTGTGGTCAATGCCAGCCCCCTCTGGCCCCCATGCTGGTGACATGTAAAAAGTACTCACTACACTCTCAGAATGGTTAGTGATAGGAAGGGCATCCAGCTGTAGAAACACTGCCAGATCAGACTGGAGCCTAGTGCAGTCTCCTGGCTTCCCAGACCCCAGTCGAACTGTCCAACCCATGCTAGCATGGAAAACGGACGTTAAACGATGATGATGATGATAGGGAAATCTAATGACTCAAAAAGTCTTGTTGCTTTGTTAGTGACCAGCTTGAACTCTCTTAAGAACTTAGATAAAACTCAAAGAGAAACATATACGAACGAACGAACGAAAGTACATACGTACATACATACATACGTGTGGATTTTGCTTTGCGAGTAAATGATTAAGTAACAACCTGGTTAAGATCAGATTTTCAGAAAAACAAATCAACCAGCTAATTCGCAAATTACAAATACAATCTGTAAGTGGAAGAATCAAAATATGCAAGACATTTCTCAAGTTTAAATTAGACATTGTTTTTTGTTATCTGGATTTCGATGATGGAGTTTTGTATCTTTGTCAGAAATGAGTTCCTTCCTCAGAAGAAGAATTTAAATAATTAAAAACAAAAAAAAGTACATACATACACACACACACACACACACACATATATATATAGGTTCAGTAAAATTTAGATTCAGTTGGATATGGTACTTAAGTTAAAGGCACCAGAATTTTGTCTGGTATTATCCATATAATCCAAAATGGGGTGATTACAATCAAAATAAGCAACAAGGATATCCAGAGGTAATGCAGTACGATCGTTTCATGCAACTCCATTTAATTGAACAATGCAAATATTACATCAGTTTTAAAATGTAGAGCAATCTTCAACTGCATAAAAATATAGAATTTGGTTAAATTCGAAGGATTTATTTGTATAGTTATTCTATTTGCATTCTTCAATTAAATGTAGTTATATGAAACGATCGTACTGCATTACCTCTGGATATCCTTGTTGCTTATTTTGATTATATATATATATATATATATATATATATATATACATACATACAGAACAAGAGCACCTTTAATGTAATTTGCAGGCACAATCAGTATGGCACAGGGTGTGTGACAAAGCTCTGCCTTTCCACTGACAGTGACAATTCACTTGATACAGTTCTCCACAATTTCTCTCTGCCCAGTTTTACTCACTAAGTCACAACATATGGGTGAACCCAAAGCTATAGAAAATGACATCTGAGATTGAACTCAGGACCTTGTAGCTAAAGAACTAAATCATTTAACCAAACAGCACCAATCCTAGACCCCGCAATCTGTTCAAAAGAAAAATAAGAAAAGTAGGTGAGGTGTGGGGACATGCACTGTCGCAGCACATTGTTGCATTCACCATTTGTTGGTATACCCCTGGGTCCTCCAAGGTGACCTTTTAAGCTGTCAATCCCTGTCTCTGCAGGATACCTCCTCACATGCCATGACTATGTAACATTTGGTTGACCAACGTAAGCTGTCGACTCAGCTGGATCCTTGGTGAAGAGAACATGGTAAGCAAGGTCTGGCTCAGAAAAGCAACATGGCCAAAGGGTCCAAGCTGGGACTCCTGAATCATACAAGTAACAAAACGCATCGCAATTTCCGCATAGTCGTTGGTTGGATACAAAATCTGATCAATGGTAACCCATAATCCAGGAAAGCAACCCGGCACCAAAAGAGATTCAGGCACCTCCTAAGGCTCTTGACCATTATTCATTAATTCACTGATTCTCTAAGCTTTACAACACTTCAAAACTCTGGTTCTTCTAAGATTTTGGCACTTGCTCCAAGAATGAACCATGTTCCTCAGAGTAACCACCACCACCACCACCACCACGGACTTATAACATTGCTAATTGAATATTAATTATCTTTTACTGGTTTCAGTCATTGGACTGCTGCCATGCTGGAGCACCTCCTTTAAAAAGTTTCAGATGAAGACATTGACCCCAGTAAGTTGTTTCAAGTCTGGTGCTTATTCTATTGGTCTGTTATCAAAATAGAAAAATTATAGAGATGTAAGCACGCTACCACTGGTTCTCAAGTAGTGGTGGTGGTGGGGAGACAAATACACACACACACACACACATACATACACATACATTTTATATTTTTCTTGCTGACATCAAAAAAAAAGTGAGAGACGGAAAGAGAGAGATTATCTAAGCTACCAATTCCACTTTTATCTCCCTCAACCTTCAAAATGATGCTCAAAGAAGGTAATTCAAGCCTTAATTACATAACCACAAGACATTTTTTTTCTAAGACTTCCTTGTTTCTTGCTGCTGAATTAAATATGTGTGAAAGGATGGAACGAGACAGTATTTTACTGTTTGGCAAAAAAAAAAAAAAAATACTTTAATAAAAGTGTCTGTTTGTTCATTAAACCTAACAACAACAAGAAAAAACTCTGCCGGAAATGAATGTGAAATTATAGGAAAATCTGTTGGCAAGTTGAATTATTACTTTTTATTTAGGTTGGTCATCTGTGACATTTGAAGGAAAGATTTACAAGATATTGGCTTGTAAATAAGCAGCGTATGGGCTGAAGCCTTAAAATATGAGCTAAAATGCCTTGCCGTATTCAATATGATCCTTTATGTTGAGAGTTCAAGTCTTTCTGAGGTCCACGTTGCTTTTTTTGTCTTCCAGAGATTGATAAACTGAAGCACCAGTCAAGAACTGTGGTTTTTTTTTAATTCTTATTAGGCATCGTAACAGATGTTGACGTTGAGTGGCATGGAGACACAAACACTGGAAGGAAATGAAGCAAACACGCTTCGGTGGATGCGTAATGTTAATGTAGCACAAGCAATGTGATTAGAGATGAGCCAAGAGGTACAAAGCCAGCACTTCATCAGTTATGATGACAAGGGTTCCAGCTGATCAATGGAACAACCTGCTCGTGAAACTAATGTTGCTGAGTACTCCCCACAGACCTGCCCAACCTTGATGCTGTTCTTCTTGGCAGGGATTCAGTGTGACACAAAATGTGACAAAGCTGGCCCTTTGGGATACAGGTACTACTCTAATTTCATCAGCTGAGTGGAGCAATGTGAAATAAAGTGTCTTGCCAAAGGGCACAGAGCACCACCTGGAATCGAACTTACAACCATTATGATAATGAGATGAATAGCCTAACCAATAAGTCATACACCAGAGACAGAATGAAAGAGTGATGACGGAATTGGTAAGGGTATCTAATGGATGTGGATGGTATGAAATGGGTAACAAAATAGCAGGAGATGCAAGTTGAAGGAAAAGTCTGAGAGAAGATGCCCAAGGATGAAGTGGACAGAAGTGATGGAAGCTGATCTCACAATGCTAAAGACGAGAAAGGAATGGAAGAAATGGTTCAATCCACCCAAGCAGGGGAAAATGGACATCAAGTGACAAAGATCTTCCTCTTATTTGTTTCATGGAGCCATGCTGGAGCACTGCCTTGAAGGGTTTTAGTTAAGCAAATTGACCCCAGTAATTTTTTTAAAAGTCTAGTACTTATTCTATCAGTCACTTTTGCTAGAACTGCCAAGTTATGGGGGACATAAACAAACCAACACCAGTAGTCAAGCAGCGGTGGAGGATGAAAACAAATGCAAAGACACAAACCCACACAGATTAACGAATGTGTGTGTGTGTGTGTATAGATAGATAAATAGACAGATAGATACACACAACAGGCTTCCACATGTGGTAACTAAGTAAGACATTTTAACATAGATACTGTTAAGGGGCAATGAGGCAGCCCATGTACGGTTATTCAATCTGCTTGAAATAGCTAACAAATCTCCCTCGAATCACATTCTACAATCTTTAAAAGGAAGGAAAGACACATTGGATTTGTGGCCAAAAGAATATCAAAGACATGGTGAATGTCAACACCTCAAATGCAAAATATAGCTCCATGACCTAACTACACAAGTATCCCATTTGGTTGGCCATGAGGGATTGAACTCAGAACACTGTCGTGAGTGCAGCAGGATACTCTGCACTCATTTGTGGATGTTCAAAACTTAAGTCACCACATGGGAGAGAAGATAAATAGGATTCTCTTTAAAACGGTAAATGAATTAGTAAGAACCTAACAGGGAAACTCATCATTAAGAGAATTTTTTTCAAGGATCATATATGGATGGTGGTACTGCAGCATGGCACCAGCTCACTGGTTGCAAACCAATAAAAGACCAATGGACTGCTTTATTAATGAATAGTTGACTCAGCGGAATGGAGTCTTGTTGTCTTTACATCACGTAACATTTCATTGTAAAGATCAGAAAAGGATGAAAAAAAAAATACAACAAACTAATATTTATGAGAGCAGACTCATAACAACACAAAATATTCATGCTCCTCTCTCTCTCACTCCTCCTCTCTCTCTGTATCCATCGTTTAATCAACGTAATAGATTCATAGATAGTATTTGTTGTGAAAAGGTCTTAGATGGGTATAAATACGTGATTTACAAAGTGATTTTCACAAGTTAAAATCCTAGTTTAGCATGGATGCACTTTACATTTAATTTATGTAAAACTATTTATAAACATAATTAACCTTGTTTAACTCAAAACTGCTAATATATAAATAAAGAAACCAAAATCAACAATGCATATTAAGAATAAGATTGTTGGCAAGAAGATTGCTTCCCAACCACATTCATAGCACCTTGGGCAAGTTTCTTCTACTGTAGCCTTCAGCTGACAAAAACCTTGTGAGTAGATTTAGTAAACTGAAACTAAAAGAAGCTAGTGTGTATCGTCCTCATTTAATGTCCGTTTTCCATGGGTTGGATTATTTGAGAGGAGCTAGTAAGCTGGAAAACTACAGCAGGTTCCACTGTCTGTTTTAGCATGGATTTTACAGCTGGACACCATTCTTAATGCCAACCACCAAACAAAGTGTACTGGATGCTTTTTACACGGCACCAGTATGGGCGATTTTATGTGGCACCAGCAGGTAGACGTACCTGTGCGTGTGTGTCTGTGTATTTGTTCACCACCACTACAAGACAACTGGTGTTTATGGGTTTACATCCCCATAATTTTAGTAATTTCATAAAAGAGATCAATGGAATAAGTACTGGTCTCAAAAAAAAATAGGGTCTGAGGTTGATTTATTTGATCAATTCTTCAAGGCATTATCTTATCAAGGCCACACTCTAGTGACTGAAACCAGTAAAAGATGAAAGATATCAAAAAGATAAAAATAGTGATCATGAACAGCACATTGCTTCTTTTTTTCTTTTTTGTTTAGAGGGCTGATTTTTTTTTTCCTAAATGCAGACGACTCCTAGTTTCCTTGAAGTCTAGTTTTGTTTAGCTTCTGATAATAATCTTCAATTTTAAAAGAACTGAATGAAAAAATCACTACAAAATAAATAACATTTACCAAATAACAATGCACCTATGTTTGGCATCAACCCAAAATCACAAAGTAGTTTAGAAATGTCTCAACTAAAAACTTGAATCATTCTAAGCTCAACTAAACTTTATTTCAACGGTTCTTCAATATTTCACAGAAATTTTGAACATCTTTTGATAAACAGCTAATTAAACTGAATCTGTTGGCAGATTAATATAATCATCTCCTGGATGCTGTTAGCAAGAGTTCACTCTGTTTTAAGTATTTAGATCTGGTGTTCAATTTAAGAACATGTTTTTCTCCATGAGTCTAAACACTATCTTTCATCTAAACAAAAGGGTGAAAAAAAACCCTATTTTCTACATACTCTGTTATACTTTCATAAGACCAAACAAGTTCAACTGAGAAAGGGTAGTAAAATAAGAATGCTACCTGTTTTAAATATACTAACACTAACTTTGGCTACATTTTTTAATGTAGATTCTCTAAACAATTTTTCTATTTCCTATACCAACTAATGTACAATTTACGCAGTGATGTTTTTATCATTGCTTTTATAAATACAAACACAGTTCTGCTGATGAGGCCATTAAGACAGGAACATGTCTAGAGTTATCTCCCATGCGTGCTGGAAAATGCATGCTGAAACCAATATTAGTCAAAATAAAAACTGATCATTGATATTGATGTTTTGACTGTTGAGGACATGTGTAGGCTTGAAAGGAAGGAAGTTAGTACGATCCACTGGATGTGTAATGTCAGTGTGCACACACCACAGAGTGTAAGTGCCCTGAGAGAAATGTTGGACATAAGAAGCATCAGATGTGGTGTGCAAGAGAGATGACTGCACTGGTATGGTCATGTGCTGCTTATGGATGAGGAAAGCTGTGTGAAGAAGTTCCACTCCCAAATAATAGAAGGAACCCGTGGAAGAGGGAGACCCAGGACAACATAGGATGAGGTGGCGAAGCACAACCTTCGAACACTGGGCTTCACAGAGGCAATGACAAGAAACCGAGACCTCTGGGGATATGCTGTGATTGAGAAGACTGGGCAAGTAAAGTGAGATAACAGCCATAGCCTATACCAGTGTCACATAACCAGCCCATTTAAAAAGCGCCTTTGAATCATCAGACAACACACCATGCTTGAGAAGACCTGTTGAGTCAAGTAAATTCAAAATCGCAATCAAAATTTCAATTAAATCAAAATGGAAATTGTAGTTGAGGCCAATGCCAGTTCCACCTGACTGGCTCCCATGCTGGTGACAGGCAATAAACACCCTTCATGCATGGGTCGTTGTCAGTGCTGCTTGACTGGCTCCCCATGCCAGTGGCATATAAAAAGTACCATCCATACGTGGTTGATGCCAGGCCCCCATCCCCAAATGGCTCCTGTGCTGGTAGCATGTAAAAAGCACCATCCAAACATGGCTGATGCCAGTGATGCTCAACTGGATCCCATGCCAGTGGCATGACAAAAGCACCCACTACACTCTCAGTGTGGTTGGTGTTAGGAAGGGCATCCAGCTGTAGAAATCTTGCCAGATCAGATTGGAGCCTGATGCAGCCTAGTAAAACCATCCAAGCCATGCCAGCATGAAAAATGGATGTTAAACGACGATGATGATGATGTACCGACTATGTCCACACTAATTTAACTCTCAAATTTTTCACATAGTTCCATTTCCATTTCATTTTTAATACTGCCCATATTAAATGTTAACACTACAACTATTTCAATATCAATGCTTAAAATACAATAGAAAAACCAAAATAGATATTTTCATTCTGGTTAAAATGAAATAAATATTCACGTTGGGAAAAATATATTAGAAAGATATCAAAATGCACAATCAGAGATATATGTTCCCTGCCATTATTATAGAATATTTAAACAAATCATTTTGTGTCCGTTTTCCATGTCAGCCTGGAAAACAGTCATTAAATGATGATGATTATGAAGAAGTACTTCTCTAACCTATCATTGCATAGGAAAAACAGATGTAAAGCAAACAAATGATCACAGACTTGAGACTGACATCACAACGAGGAGCACCACTGGTTTGTGATTGGAACTTTATGGGGTTTTTTTTCTTTTAATTAAAAATTAAAGAAATCAATTAAATATGAATGTACAGCTGAATTTTGATTATTATTATTCCAATGAAGTAAATGAACAAGAAATAGATTTTCTCCCTCTCGTCAGAATATAATGGCTGAACCAATCAATTGTGATATTTTATTTATAAGTATTAAAAATTACAACACTTGATGTTATTCAATCATGTGTTGAGAATATGAAATGCAGGTGTGAATTGGAAGCACGTTAAAAAACAAGATGCAATAATTTCATGGCAAATAGATATGTTGCAGTTTGTTACTGGTTGGTAATAATCTACCGATTTTAGAAACATTACTAAATAAAAGTTTGGTGGCGAAAATGAATGGAAGCTCTGATCAAATACAAAATAATATAAAATTTGTGCAGATAAAGAAAAAAAATGTTTGATAAGAAAGAAGAAAAAGAGAAGAGAAACAGACCTTCCAGAAATGATAGCATAGAAGAAGATTTAACAGAACAAATGATACAAGGTTTTAATTATCATCCAGAATAAAACAAACAGTTTGAAAATAAAACCTGCTCAAAGCCAAAATAAACAAACAAAGCAATGCAGAAAATAAAACAACAAAAACAAAATGTGTTTGTTTTTGTTTGATGTAGAAGAAACAATGCTAACGACAAAACCACCTTTAATGAATAATTAAAAAAAAAAGAAAAATAACCTACAAATTTAAAAAAAAAATTTTAATTAAAAAATAAGAAAAAGTTGGAGTGGAAATATTATTGCATCTAAAGGGAAATTATTTTCTCAAAAATATGTTTGTCAAGAAGGAAGAAAAAAAAAAGAAAGAAAGAAAAACTTTGACTTGAGTTTATTTTCATGAGGCACAAACATCAGAATCTAAAACATAAAACAATGAACATGTGTCATGGAAGCAAATTCAGTTTTTATTTGGCTTTGTTTCGAAAAAGCTTATGGCATATTACAAATAACCTATTAAAATCTTTTTTCCAATTAGAACTCACTTTTTTTTTGTCTTTTTCTGCCATTGTCCAAAGGCAAACATCTGTTTTAACACAATCTTTTCTGTTTTCACAGAAATAGTTAACAAGTTGTTAAGATAGTAAACGGGAGAGTGAGAAAGTGTTTGGGTTATTTTTTTCAATTTTTAATTGTGTTTTTATTTCCTCTTTGTTTCTTTCTTTTCTTTCATGGCTAAAGCTACAAATATCAATGGACATCCAGTATTATTAGCAACATAGAATATGTCTTTTTACCTTCAGCAGAACATGAACAGATCGAGTTACCTTCCTAGAAGCAGGAATCAGTAACTGTCATTGATAAATAGTTGCTAAAATAGTAGTATGGACAACATGTTAATTGTACAAAAGAAAAAGAAAATTCCAGGAAAAAACGAAATGAAAACAAAGAAGAAAAACAGTCAACAAGGTTTTAAGCAAGCAGGAATTGTTAGAATGAGTGTGTAGATGTGTTTTACAGGAATAGATGAGCAAATAAAAGATAGTTTATTATGAGAGTTCAGCTGAACAAAATTTATACTTATTATATATGTACACACACACATATATATATTCGCATATCCACACAGAGGAATAAATGCATTTATTTAGAGAAGAACACATGCATATATTGAAGCTAATATACACATGCATGTTTGTATACATGTGTGTGGTTAAGAGACGTTGGTCCGAGTTCAGTTCCACTTTGCCCAAGGTTGACCAAAGTCAGGTTTACGGATTTAGGAAAAGAAAACTGAAAGAAACCTATTGTATATGATGATGATGATAATGATATACACTTACATTCACTGTTTGTATACAATGAATATTGTACAATATTATCAAGAAATATAACAAAAGTGACTATAACAATGTGGGTGTGTGCGTGTGCGTTTGAAATGGCAGTCATGAATCTTTCCAATTTTAGTGTATGATGGTCACATATCAAGTTACTTATTGTTATATTTACATAGGTGTACATGTACATGGCATTTATATGGGTGCACACACACACTCACAACATAACACACATACATTTAAGCTCTCAGATGTTCCGGTGCCATCAGCACAACAAACCTACTCCAAATATCTCAATTGTTCGTTTTCCTCTTAGCTCTACTCAAGCTGACTTGCATCGCAATCATGTTATCCTGGAATGTACCGCACCACATCTTCCTCGGTCTTCCACTTGATCTTCTTCCTCCATCTGGCATCCACTCCATCCATGATGGTAACATGTTTCTCCTGCAGTAATCAAAGCACAAGCTCAGTCAACCATACTCACTACTTAGTCACCACATCCTACAGACTTCTCATCACCTCATCATTTCACATTCTGTCCTGATGCCCAGAATTAATTACAGGCAGTGTTGATAGAACACATCCAGCAACTGAAAGATCTTCACTGTCTTCTACACTTCACAGGCACAAATGGCTGTTGGTACAACAATCGATGCAACTTCATCATGTTGGTGATGGTCTTCAATCTCCATACTGGACGAAAGTGTTGGAATACTGACAATGCTTTACCTATCCTGGCCTTCACTTCAGTGTCTCATTATAACACCACTTCCAAGATAGGTAAACTAAACTGAAAATATACCATAAGAATGTGTGTGTGTTTGTGTTTCCTTGTCTTGTCATGGTAGTTATGGATGATTGCTTCTGTCACACAACCCATGTCGTTCATGTTCAATATTCTGCACAAACATATTTGGCCATGGGGAAATACTGTCTTAGAAACAGGTGACAGTTGGTAACAGGAAAGGCATCCAGTGATAGAAAATCTGCTTCAATAAACTCCATCTAACCCATGCAAGCATGGAAAAGTGGATGTGAAAATGATGATGATATACATAAATTTACAGACAAACTCACACAACCACATCCAAAGGCACTTTCCTATTTGTAGCAATATATAGTGTCGCTGTAAGGCCATGTCTCCCTACACAACTCCCTGTGCAAAACCAATCTTCTGGGCACAGTTGAGGGAGGGTGAAAGAAGGGCAAACAGAAGAAATGCTGGTTCGACAATGTCAAGGACTGGGCAGATCACAAAACTGCAAACCTGCTATTCATGACAGTGCTGATGGCTGATATGAAAGCATCTGAAGTGGCACCCCAATGACTGGCTGCATCGATTAAGGGATGAGGATGATAATCACACCAATAATAATGAAGCAATACCATAATTTGTATGTGAGAATATAAAACTTGGCTTGAAATCCTTTATGTAATGTAACGATGATGATGATGGTTTGTAATGTAACTCATTTTTGAATCAAAAACAGAACACATTCAAGTCTCAGCAGGAATAAGATAGAATATCATTATTTTTCAACTTTCTAAAATGTTGTTGAAATCATGCTATTTTTATTCAAGGAAGTTGAAAATATAACAATTTATTGTTCTCAACAAATGTTATCAGTCTATCCTTTCATCCATCTATCCAAAGCTTAACCTCTCTCTCTCTCTCTCTGTCTCCCCCCTCTGCCCCAACACTATTAACACTGAATTTAAAATGGTCAATCCTAGTGATTCATTCATTCTTTGGTTGCTGAAATTCTGTCTCAATGGCAATCCTTCTCACTGAATCTAAAATTAACTTCTAGACACCAAATCTCTTTAGATTCTCTCTCCCTCTTGTACACAGTTTTCTTTAAACAAACCTACAAACTTCTCTACAAAATTCCTGTTTCTATATATTTCCCACTTCCTTTTCACTCTCCTGAGTTGTATTTCTTCCTTATAACGACACTCCTAGTATTTTAGGACACAAACAAGCCATTATTATACTTACACACACAACTGCTCATACAGAGAGGGGTTCTTACAGTGACAATGAAAGCAGCCTATCCTTAAGCTTGGTCCTTCACAAGTGTAAATAAATGCACAGACTAAGGAAGAAGAGTTGCTCTATTTTGCAATCAAAATAGTATTTGGGGTGAGAGGTGAGGGTAAGACTCAGATCAGTGGCATCATTATTATCCTTTAACATCCATTTCCATGCTGTCATGGGTTGGGTTGCATTATTACTTCAGCAATGGCTCTTTCAGTATTCCCATTAAGATTAACATACAACCAAAGTTAACACTGTCACTTGGTCCTTAAGAGCATATAAAGGGTTGCATTTAGATTAAGCTCTCTCAAAAGACTCTTTCCATTTGTGGTGTCCCTAGTGTCATGCTACTGACTGTCGATTGGAACCAGTGGACATCGTATCCCAACAGAAGTTCGACCCAAACCTATAGGTATTGTTTTGGGATGTTCATAATAATACTCTCTCTACTCAGATTTTGGGATACCTTCAAAAATATATCTTTTGAAACATGCTACTGTCTTGGAAAGAAAAGGTCATATTGGATAATGTATTCCTAGATGGTGCTGGCTAGAGCAACTTTGATCCTAAGTCAACTTGATCAGGGCTGATATTGTTGCCATACAACAATGCCAACAACACCAACCAAATCATGCAAACAAAAGAGAGAGAGAGAGAGAGAGAGTCTGTATGGATACATTTTACGATTGTATCCAAGACTTTCAATCATAGAAAGTGAGAGAGTCACTAATGCAAAAATCACCAGCTTCTCAACGGTAATGTCTGTGATAATGTATTGATGTGAAAAATAGCTGAAATTGTGAGAAATGATATCCGATGTAATCTGACAGGTATTTCCTTGGTATCAAAAGCAACACTGAAACATGACTAGGTATGGATGGTTGGAAGCAAAGCAGTTGGTTTGAATAGTAAATGAGCAAAGAGTTATCTAAACAGATTTGATAAATTAAACAAGCTTTGCTTTCAGGAATGCATTATATTCCTTATGTGATAAGAGAAAATACTTGCAGAAATATTGTCTCGTTAAGAAAAAAGTTGAATAAATCCTAAAAAAAGAATATCTAAATCATTCTAAGCTCACAGAATATTGATGAAAAAGAAAAGAAACAAGAAATGGCTGAAAACGGTAGAAACAGAACCAGTTACGGATGCTGCGAAAAGAAATAGGTGAAATGAATGGTCCATAAGCTGAGAAATGATGAAAGAGGTTGAGTGAGAAGAAAGGGCAAGATGGCTGTAGTAGGAAAGGAAAAGGACCTGTTACAAGGTCATAGAGGAAATGAGGGCAATGGGTAGAGTGTAAGAAATGCAAAAAGGGAAAATACAAAAGACCATTAAGTAGTCTACAAGGCTGACATCTACTTCATCAAAGAAAATGGCTCTGAAATGCTTATTGTTATTGTGCAAATCCAGAGATTAAACTGCAAATTTTTAAATGGTTCTTCTACAATTATAACTTCTTTCTGCAAGACATGGACAAACAATACACTACAATTAGTAGATTATGATGCAAGGAACCCTTTGCTGTGATCTATAACAATATGCTTATGCAAACCAAAACATTGTTTCAAGGATCAAAAAATGTTTTTTTTTAAATTTGAAAGCTGATTATATATTTATGTATTCATACCTTTCTTGTATTTCAATTTTCTATTGATTTTTGTTATATTTAGTCTCAACTCTGATGGAAAATACCTGTAATTAAAGGTATTCCATCTATTAACCCTTAAGATGTTTTTCCTACTCAACAGAGTGCTGATGTAGCTGAGGTTGAGCTTTTTTGGCAACCACATGGTACTGAGTTCAATCTTGCTGTATGGCATCTTGGGCTACTATAACCCTGGGACAATTAATGCCTTATGAGCGAATTTCCTAGACAGAAACTGCATATAAATAGAAAATATGTGGAAAACATATGTGTGTGTGTGTCTTTGTTCACAGAACCACAACAATTGCTTGGCAACCAGTGTTTGTTTGCTATGTCTGTGTAACATATAACTTAGCAGTTTGACAAACGGGATCAATAGAATAAGTACCATTCTTAAAAATATGTAACTATTGTTTGAGTAAACCCTTCAAGGCAATACTCCAGCACAACTTCAAACCAATGATTAAAATGAGTAAAAGATAAAAATGATCAGATCTGACCAGAAATGAATTATCTCACCAAGTCTCAATCCCAGTCACAAAATGGGCCAAAATTTACCTCAGATATTTATCAATATTCACGGCACTTCATTTCTTTCAATAATTTCTCTACTTCTGTCCGTTTTCTTTTATTTTTCTATTTGAATTTAAAATAGAATTTTCGACTTTTCGAAGGATCTCCAAAGTTCAGTTTAAAATTTCTTCACACTTGATATTTCATTCGTTCTTTCCACCCCACCCCCGACTTCCCCCAGTAACTGCAGAGGAAACTAAAATGTAATGAGAGGAGTATTTATTTATGCAGAAGTATTCCGTATTTGCCTCACAACATTCAGGTTTTTCATCATTCCTATAAGAACTTGTCAAACGCTACAAATTCATTTCCTGATGTTTCGTTAGAAATTTAATTCAACTTTATCACCTTAACTCAGTAAAGTCAGTAAAGAAAGAAGTAAACAAACAAGAATATTATTCTCTTCCTTATTACTTCTGCTGGTGTGGTTGCATTCTTGCTGTAGATGTTGATACCATTATTAATATTTTGAAATCTTTTTACTTTTGTTATCGTTATTATAATTATTATTATTATTACTGGTAGTAATGATAGTAGTCTTAATTTTGTTGTTGTTGCTGGTGTCATTGCATTTATTTATTTATTTATTCTTCAACTGTGAACATCAAGACAAAATTCTTTATGAAATTTAGTTGCTTCGCTTATCTTGTCTCTTCAGTATGAATGATTTGCTATTTTTAGTTCCAAGTTATACATTGAATTTTAAAAAGAGATTGAGAAATGCTAAATTGATGTGTTAAACTGAATGAAAAATTCAGAAAACAAAAAAAACAAAATAACTGGTGAAATGAATTTTTTTTTAAATTCAAAGGAAAGGAAAGATAATATGAGCAGAAAAAATAAAAAATAGAAACAAACAAGAAGAGAAAATGTTGAAAACGATTTTAATTCATATCCTTTTAATTTATTCATTAAAATGATTTTGACTCATACATCACAAGTTAACACATGAAAATAAACATAGCAGAAAGGATGGGAGATATTCAGCCATGCTTTAAGGATATATTAATGAGTAATGACAATAAATAGTTTTGAAACCTTAAGAAAAAACCCCCAAAAAAACCAACTAATCCAGAAACTCTGGAGGAGAGACTTAAATATTACGAAAATAGTGGAATAAAGTTATTTTATATTTCAATATTATATATATATAAATATATAGGCATGTGTGGTGAGTGTGTGTTAGCATGTATACATATATAAATATGTGTGTGTATATATATATATATGTGTGTGTGTGTGTGTGTGTATATATATAAATTTATATATGCATTCACACACATATACATATGTATATAAATATATATATATAGATACACACATACACACACATATATATATACATACACATGCATACATGTCTATCTATCTATCTATCTCTCTCTCTATATATATATATATACATATATGTATATTTGTATATATATATATATATATATATATATATAATATTATATGTATGTACATTCATGCATATATATGTACATATATGCATATATATATTTACGTATATATATTTATATATATATATATATTTATGTATCTGCATATATATGTATATATACAAACATGTATATTTTATGTATATATATATATATATGCGTGTGTGCATGCACATATATATAAATGACACACACATATATATATATCAATGCTGTCATAAAAAATATACAAGATTTTATAGTCAATTCACATCAAATTTTATGTAAATATTTGTAAAAAAATATATTTAAAAAAGGGAAATCTGCAACCCAATCAAAATATTTGATTAGTCATGTTTCTGCTTTATCTTTAAAGATGGAATATCCATTGTATTGTCTTTATACTTCTTTACACACACAAACACACACATTTCTTTCTTTCATGGTCATTCTATACTTTCCTGTCCATCCCTGCCACTTTCTTATGAAAATCAATATAAAAAGACAATCGTGTGAATAATTCAACCTGATTTACATAATGTTGGGAACGACAAACTCAAACTCCAACACTTGGAAATTCATTACAAATAAAACAAAGAAGAGAAAAAGAGCAAAGGTGACTAAAGACAAATTCTTTAATTGTTCCAATTTTATTATTTTTAAATCTTAAACCCCTCCATAAGTTTTTATCACCAAATAATATCCCTCCTTGTCCCACTTAATTCTTTGACTTTTACCTAAATCTGCGATATTTACTCAATCAGAAATTGAATTGACATGGAAAGCAGAAGAGGAATGGATCGTAATTATCAATTATTTAAATGGTTTCACAGTTCAATAGAACATTTCAAAAGAAAAGGTCACATGTTTTTGAATGGAGCACCATTGATTTTATCGTGTCCATTTCTATTACTGGTATTTATCTTCACAAATCCAAAGACACCAAATGCAACATCAAACGTCAACAAGTTTTGAACGCAGGATGTAAAGAGACATAACTCAATATGAATAGGCACAGGCAAGGCTGTGTGGAGGTGAGCATGGCTGAGTGGGGGGTGGGGTAAGTGCTATAGAAAAAATTTGGAACAACAATGATTATTTTTTTTTTGGTGGGGGGAGATATTAAATCAGTTTGTTGCACATCAGCATGCAACACTTTTGTTGAGGTATCAATATATGAAGATAGACTGCATTAACAGGACAGGGATGGGAAGAAGAAGAAGAAGAAGAAGAAGAAGAAGAAGAAGAAGAAGAAGAAGAAGAAGAAGAAGAAGAAGAAGAAAAAGAGAAAGAAGAAGAAGAAGAAGAAGAAGAAGAAGAAGAAGAAGAAGAAGAAGAAGAAGAAGAAGAAGAAAGAAGAAGAAGAAGAAGAAGAAGAAGAAGAAGAAGAAGAAGAAGAAGAAGAAGAAGAAGAAGAGAAGAAGAAGAAGAAGAAGAAGAAGAAGAAGAAGAAGAAGGCAGGCAGGCAGGCAGGCAGGAAGGAAGGAAGGAAAATACAGAAATAGCAGAAGGGAGATAGTGGAAGACAGAAAGAATGAAAGAGAAAGAAACATGGGAAGAGGAAAAAAACAAAGATTAGCAGAAAGACAGAGAAGACTAAAGTTTTAGTTTCAATAAGTTTGGCGAAATATTGAAGTAGTTATGAAAGTGCTTAAGGCGATCTGTTCTCTTAAAATTATTTAATTCCGATTAAAATTTAATTGTACTATGCATAAATATATATGTGTGTGTGTATGCATGTGTGAGAAAGAGAGAGAGAGAGAGAGAGAGAGAGAGAGTGTGTGTATGTCATTATCTGTCAAAAGTATTTGCTTACAATTCCATCCAATATCACTGGGCCATTTCCACAAATAACTTAAACATAAAGAAAGATAGTGTTTTGTTACCATATTCCCATTCAAATACCCTGTTTTTATTTCAATTGATTTCGAAAA
Organism: Octopus sinensis; assembly: GCF_006345805.1. Taxonomy (NCBI): domain Eukaryota; kingdom Metazoa; phylum Mollusca; class Cephalopoda; order Octopoda; family Octopodidae; genus Octopus; species Octopus sinensis. Next base: position 11,946 of record NW_021829644.1, on the reverse strand, counting down.
TGATGAAGAATGTATTGAAATCACTTCTGCATGATTAAACGGAAGATACATTTACATGTAAGCTTAATAAGAAATTTGAATCTAGTTTTTTTTTTTTAAGCAGGAAGTTTGAACCATAAGACCAAGGGCAGTCTCAGGTCGTATAGTAACAAAAAGGTTCATTTTAGCAATGTGTGAAAAGGGGACAAAATTTGACTAAAACTAATTATTTAAATTTCATCATCTCAGTAAGAGACAACCTTGGAATGTTTTCAACATTCTCAGCAAAGTGCGGAAGTCATTGTATTCAGCAGATGTAAAATATTGTCCACACAAAAAAAGACTAATGAGATTTGGAATCAGAGAGAAAGAGAAGGAGTGGCACAAAGCATTCCCTTAAGCAGTTTAACAACTTTGACTATTTGGTGCTTTCTCTCTTTGAAGAAAGAGATCAGCTTCTTTGTCTTCTTGGTCTAAAGGTGTGTATGTGTGTGTGTGTATGAATATCATGGATGGAAATTTACAAAGAGAATGATAAAACGATGTGGATAAACAAACCCACTTCTTCAGCCATATTGTTATCAAGAATCATACTGATTTCGGCACTGGAAAAAATGGTATTGTTCATCTAAGAAGTGCCAGGAAAGATGGAAGAACAAAACAGTCTCATAGCTAAAAAAACATAGAAGATAGAGACAAAAGGCTAGGGAAAACCCCCCAAATAAGCACAATCAGATAGAAAGCATTTAGGCTATAAAAGGAGTCTTCTGAACTGAGATAGATCCAAACAAAGAAAATGCTGGTAATTGGGATCTGTTCCTGTTGAGGTCAACTTTTACATTTCATGCTTTTAGGGTCAACAAATGAAGTATCAGCTCAATGTTGGTGCAACCCTTTTCTCTATTTTGTACTTCCATCCTGGATATTCCACCGAATCAAGGGCAAGAGGGGCCAATGAAATGTCTGTGAAATGATCATGACAACATGGGTATCTCAAACAGTGAGTGAAAGCATGGCACATCTTACTAAATCAGCCTCAAATTGTAAGTGGCATGTGTGTGTGTGAGAGAGAGAGAGAGAAAGAAAGAGAGAGAGAGAGAGAGAAAAAAAAGAGAGAGAAAAAGAAAGAAAGATAGAGAGAGAGAGAGAGAGAGAGAGAGAGAGCAGTCATCAAAATATTTTGCAAAGTGTTACAAATTGGCTTCAATTCACAATAAACACAGTTTTGGAATGTATCATCACTCGTTATGTACTGAACTGTCAATTAAAACTATGATATATAATATAATTAATAGAAAGCAGTGGAGGAAAAGTCATTAGAATACACACATGCACATATACACACATACATACATACACCCATATATATCTTGAAAATTACCATCTTTGAAATTACTGTCCCAAACGAAATTTATATTTGCAACGAAAATAGACAACATGATCCATAACACATGGAAACTTTCCAGTTCATTGCAAACATTTTATATAGCTGAATGATTTTTGCCTTACTCTCTCTCTCTCTCTCTCTCCCTCTCTCTCTTTACAATCCTGTTAAACATGAGATAGCTCAACTGTGGAAAATGAAGAGGGTGAAGACCGTGCCAATTATTGTTGGTTCCTTGGGAACAGTACCAGAAGGTATCAAGAAGAATATAAAGGAAATGAGAAGAGAGTGCCCAGTAGAACTGTTGCAAAAAGTTTACCTTCTTGGCACAGCCAGAATCATCAGGAAAATATTAGTTAAAAAGAAGAGATAGCATGGTGCCGTAGGTTGCAAACAGGAAGCTTGCTACACAGGAGTTCCAACAGAACTTGAATTATAAGTAATAATAATAATGATGATGATGATGACAATCTTATTATAATGGGTGTTTGATCTGTCAGTCAGCGTGTACCCTCTTCCCAAACAGCTGGACCAATGGGGTTGAGGCTTTTCGGGATTATGAAGGATGTAATCAGGGAGGTTTTTAGCCCCAAAAAGTGAAAAAGTTTGATTATTTAGTGAATATTGAGGGAAATAGTTCAGTTTACATGTGTAAAAAGAATAAAAATTGAGGGGGAGATAACTAATAAAAGATGCACAGGGAAGTAAGTCAACTTCTTACTATAATGGGTGTTATATCCATCTGTCTGTCCCCTTTCACAGTCAAATGGCTGCACAGCACGTTTCTCTGCCCTAGGTGTCAGGAAGACACTCAGCAAGAAATGGAAACATAATTGAAAGAAGATGATAGAATATGTGGAGATGGACAAGAAACAATAAATCATATTATCTCTGGCTGCCCAATCCAGGCTAAGAAGGAATATATTCACAGACATAACAGAGCTGGGACCTACATACACTGGAAGCTATACTACCACAATAATAATAATAATAATAATAATAATAATAATAGAACCCCACCAAAGTTGATAAAATAACTGGTTAGAATATTCTGAATTATACTAAAGTTATAGATTAGCTTTGTACTTCAAGGAAATCAATATTGTATAGAGTGATTTCCTTTTTTTCTGACAGCCAAACACTTTCTTACAAGTATTGTTATTTCGGTAAGGTCAAGAACATTTTTTTTTGTTTTCACAAGGGCAACAGAGTGTGGATAATTGACTTCAATATGTTAAAAAGTAATTATTTTATCAACCCTACATAGACAGGCAGCATTAATAGACCCTGATGACATCTGAATACACAACAAGCTGCCAAACTAGTATGAATTCAAGACTGGTGCCAAGACCAACCTAATCAATTTGCATAATTATAAATATTGTCTTACACAGACAGAATATTTTAAGCAAAATCAAAATATATGTGTGTGTGTGTCTGCATAGAGAAATATGAGGCACAGACCTGTGGATGTGAAGTTAAGAAGCTTGCATTACACCCATGTGCTTTTAAGTTCAATCCCAGTTTGCAACACGCTGAACAATTGTCTTCAACTAGAGTTTCGAGTCAACCAATAGTTTGCGAGTGAATTTAGACTCTACCAAATTCACTCACAAGTGAATGTACACATGTGTGTGTGTGTGTAAGGGTTCCTCTGATGATCCATTGCAGTTTGGCATCCAAAATGCAGTTGGAATTCTGAGTTCCAGATTGATGCAAAATGGTAAAACCAACATGGAAACTGATAAGTTCATACTCATGTCTATTTTGATTTTCTCCTGCATCTGTTCTGTATGTGATAACAAGTAACTCTGCAGTGGTTCAATGGTACATTAATCTGTATAATGGAAGCTGACTGGATTATGATAATCTATATGGAGGTCTAACCCATACAGTAATAGTCATATATCTAACTATGCACACAATTAAGAAATGGTAAAGAAATCTGCTTCATAAACATGTAGTTCCCGGAACTTTTTGAAACTCCCTTGTAAACACACACACACACACACGTGTGTGTATGTATGTATATGCATACACACACACACACAAAGTAATCACGTCTGCAGAAAATCCACAACTAAATAGCCTGAAAACTATAAATATTTCAACATCATCAAGAAATGTTAGAATTTACAAAATCCAAATGAAAATGGTGACGATGATGAACTACCGTTATTGTTTTTGTATGTATTATTAATGACATGAAACAGACACACATAACTGTTTATCTCCAATCACCTCCATCCTGCTTCATCTTAACTGTCAAATTATCCTTAAGATCTGATCTAATTATTTAATGCCATCATTGGTGACCCGCACCACCAAACAAGCTAATGACCTTGTTTCATTCTCTTTAGCCAAACATGCATCATCAATAGCTATAAATCTGAAATGCAAAAAGTTTGTTTGTCTGGTTTTGGCATTGGAACAGGTTAAAGGGCATAGATCCCATCGGATTGACTCCAAAATTTACAGGGACATGTAAAATGAGGTGGGGATGCAAGTGGGCTAGGTTAGAAATCCCTATCTTAAAAGGTGTCGTTACTAGGGCAAAAAACACACACTTTGACAAGTCTCCTCTCATTCTCTTATCTGTCTGTCTTCCTCCGTCTCTCTCTGTTTCCTCCCTTCCCATCACTTTCTCTCTATAAAGACGTTTGACAGATACTACTATCTCCCCCCCCCCCGCTACCTTCGCCAGCACTGTCCCTCTTTCCCCTACCGCCTCGCTCTCTTTCTCCCTCTCTCTGTATGTCTGTCTCCATTCATAGAGAGTTTTATTATTGCCACCACTACCACACAATCATGAGAACAAATATTATGAATCAGATATTTATTGGGTTAATTTATATATATGTGTGTGTGTTCTATATATAAATATGTATATATAATGTATATATACAAAGTGTATATATCTGTATTTATATATATATATATATATATATATATATATATATGTGGGTGTGTGTATATATATATATATATATATATATATATATATATATATATATATTAGATTAGTAGTTAGCGACTTCAGGATCAGGGCTGAATGGATGCCGAGAAGAAGACCAGCCTGGAGGAGAAGGGTCTGTAAACTTAAAGATCCTGCAAATGGGCAGAAATTTAGAAACGTATTACTCGAAGCCTTTGATGAAATAGAAGGGGATAAAGAATCACATAATGTGGAAGACAACTGGAGGTTTCTACGGGACAACCTGCTGAGAGCCACTGACCCAAGGTAACGTGGTGGTGGAACAATGTGGTTGACAGGGCTATTAGACAAAGGAAACAGGCTCGGAAGGACTGGAAGAACAGAGGTAGCAGGGAACTGTATCAGACTGACAGAAGGGAAGCTAGGAGAAAGTTTTATTTAGCCAGAGGGGAAGCAGATAAGAAAAAATTTGCCAATGTTCTGCCCCGTGAGGACCAAAGACTTGAGGTATTTTGTGTTGCAAGACAGTGTGTGAGAGAGAATCGTGATGTGGTAGGAGAGAAATGTGTTCGCATGGATGATGGTTCACTTGCGCTAAATGAGGATGCAAAGAGAGAGGTTTGGGGATGCCACTATGAAAGGTTGCTGAATAAAGAAAATGAATGGGATAAAGAGAGTCTGCCGAATGTCAACCCAACAGAGGGACCAGCTATCCGAGTTCTTTGGTATTTAAGGCAATTAGAAGCATGAAGACATGGAAAGCCCCAGGCCCATCAGGAATTACTGCAGAGATGCTCAAAATATCTGGCAGTGTCGGCTATAGCCTAGTCACCCGTATAGTTAACCAGGTGATACACGAAGGAGTCATACCCAATGACTGGTGTAGCAGCATAATAGTTAACTGCTACAAAGGTAAAGGTGACACCCTAGATACAAATAATTACAGAGGTATCAAGTTGTTGGATCAGGTAATGAAGGTTACAGAGAGTGTCATAGCCCAACTGATTAAAGAGAGAGTCAACTTGGATGAGATGCAGTTTGGTTTCGAGCCAGGGAAAAGCACCACTGATGCCATATTTCTGGTGAGACAGCTGCAGGAGAAATACCTAGCCAAAGATAAGCCCCTGTACCTGGCTTTCGTTGACATGGAGAAAGCCTTCGACAGGGTCCCACGATCCCTTATCTGGTGGTCAATGAGGAAACTAGCGATAGATGAATGGCTGGTGAGAGCTGTGCAAACCATGTACAGGGACGCTGTAAGTAAGGTAAGCGTTGGCAACGTGTACACTGAAGAATTCAAAGTAGAGGTTGGGGTCCTCAGCCACCTCCTATTTATCATAGTCCTCCTGGCAATTACGGAGGAATTCATGACAGGATGCCCCTGGGAGCTCCTCTATGCTGATGACCTTGCTCTAATAGCTGAGTCACTATCATAACTGGAGAAGTTTCAGGTGTGGAAGGAAGGATTAGAATCGAAGGGCCTTAGATTCAAACTAGCTAAAACCAAAGTCCTAATAAGTAGGAAGGTAGACAAACCACAAACGCCTTCAGGTAGATGGCCCTGCTCAATCTGTAGAAAAGGCGTAGGTAGAAACTCTATAAGATGTACCCAGTGTAAGCTATGGACACATAAGAGGTGCAGCAATGTCAAAAGAAGGCTAACAAAGGAAGATAGTTTTTGTATGTGGCAGATGTTCAGGAGCAATAAACACTGAAAATCTGCAGAAAACAACTTCCGTCACTTTCCAGGGGGAAAAAAAACTAGAAGTAGTTGATAGCTTCCGTTATTTAGGTCACCAAGTCAGTAGCGGGGGTGGGTGTGCTGAAAGTGTAACTGCTAGAGTAAGAATAGCCTGGGCAAAGTTCAGGGAGCTCTTACCTCTGCCGGTGGCATGTAAAAAGAACCAATCCAATCATGGCCGATGCCAGCCTCACGTAAAAAGCACCCACTACACTCACATGTATGATGCATGTGTACGAACAGCCATGCTACATGGCAGTGAAACATGGGCTGTGACTGCTGAGGACATGCATAAGCTCACGAGGAATGAAGCCAGTATGCTCCGATGGATGTGTAATGTCAGTGTACATACTCGACAGAGTGTAAGTACCTTGAGAGAAATGTTGGACCTAAGAAGCATCAGCTGTGGTGTGCAAGAGAAACGATTGCACTGGTATGGTCATGTGGCGAGAATGGATGAAGATAGGTGTATGAAAAAGTACCAATCCCTAACAGTTGAGGGAACCCGTGGAGAAGGTAGATCCAGGAAAACTTGGGACGAGGTGGTGAAACACGAACTTCGAACTTTAGGCCTCACCGAGGCAATGACTAGTAGCCAAGACCTTTGGAAATATGCTGTGCATGAGAAGACCCGGCAGGACAAGTGAGTCCAGCCCACTTATGCATGCCTTTCCTCCCTTGGACACACGAAGACCTGTTGAGGCAAGCAAAGTCAAAATCGAACCTCATCAAATGCCAACCTCCCTTCATTGGACACTAAACTCTGCTTGCTAAGACCTGTTGGGGCAAGTGAAATCAGAATCAAAATTGAACCAATCCTATGACTGGCACCCGGCAGTTGCCAGGGCCGTTGGACTGACTCCTCTTCAGGTGGCAAGTAAAGAAACACCGTTTCGACCCTGTGCTTGAGGAGATCCATTGAGTCAAGTACACCAACATCGAAAATCATTGGAAACTGCAGTTGTGATCCCTGTGCCAGTGGCATGTAAAAAGCACCATCCGAACGTGGCCGATGCCAGCGCCGCTTTGATTGGCTTCTAATGCCGGTGGCACGTAAAAAGCACCAATCCAATCATGGCCGTTGCCAGCCTCACCTGGCACTTGTGCCGGTGGCACGTAAAAAGCACCCACTACACTCACGGAGTGGTTGGAGTTAGGAAGCTATAGAAACACTGCCAGATCAGACTGGAGCCTGGTGCAGCCTTCTCGCTTCCCAGATCCCCGGTCGAACCGTCCAACCCATGCTAGCATGGAGAATGGACGTTAAATGATGATGATGATGATGATATATATATACATATATATAATTTGTATACATTTGTATATATAATGCATACACACATATATATATAATGTGTGCATTATGTGGTCGGTTAAGCTGAAAATATGCACACCTATGTTAAAAGTGCTGGCGAGTTTGCATGGCAACTATTTATTTCCTCAAATGAAAGGCGTGACCTCTAGGACAAAATTCCTCATCTTATAAAATGTGGGCCAAGTAGACCTGAATGAAATCGGGTTATATTAACCAAAATGTGAAAAGGGGTCTAAATGGGGTTGGAAGGGGATTAAAATTTACAGGAGCGGGTGTTTAGGAATTCTCTGTTACATCACGCTAAAAAATTTGCGCCAGCCTTTAAATCTTCAATGTGTTGCTGTTCATGATGAAGAAGTTTTGAATGCTTGCATTGGTGAGTCGACTGTCGTGAGAAAGAATCACTTCAAAACTTGGTGTTTAGGAATTTTCTTTTACATCAAGTTCAAAATTTTATGCCAGCCGTTAAACTGCCACTATGTTGCTGTCCATCGTTAAGAAATGCCAGCCATGGTGACTCTACTATACTCAGATTCTATCCCTTCAAACTTTGGTTTCCAATATATTTTTATTTTTATTCAGCTCGCAAGTTTGTCTGTCCCTTTTAAATGTTAGACCTTTCCGTTGTTACTGCCTGATATTTATGATTTATCTTTCGAAATATTTTCTTTCTCAACTTACTCAAGATCTTTTGTTGTTTATAAATGGGAGAGATTTTAGATAGAGAAAGATAGAGAGTAAGAGAAATCGAAGGAGAGTCGGGGAGAAAGGAAGAGTATGAGAGAGAGAAAGGATAGAGAAACAAAGAGGGAGAATGTGGAGATAAAAAACAGAAAGGAAGCAACAGAAAGTAACAACCACACTCTTACCCGTGCGTAGAGCGGGTCACCTTAAGTTAGTCTAAATATAAATTACATCTCCATGCCAACATGATCCTCTCCCCTGCACGTGTCAATGTTTCCCATACACAATGGCTTCACAGACAGACTCATACACAGTCTGTTCTCCCAAGACAGGTGGTGGTGGTTGGACATACACAGCTGCTGACACTTTTCTTATATTTGCTATTTGGGTCTTCAGCATTCATTATGATGTCTTAATCAGAAAATTGACAACAACGATGGTTTCAAGTCTTGGTACAAGGGTAAGTAAGTTATATCAACCCCAGTAGTCAACTGGTATTCAATTTTATCAAACCTGAAGGAATGAAAGGTAAAGTCATCCCCAGCGGCAGTTTCTGAACTCAGGATGTAAAGTCAGAAGGAATGCTGCCAAGCCGTAATGGTTCTGCCAGCTCACCCTCTTCTATTAACTGGGAGAATTTAAAGATTAATTATTTTAGTGTCCCAGATGATAAAACCCCTTCAGTAAGTGATGTCTGCTGCACAACTCAGTGGAAAAGAATGGAAATGATTCCTTTTTGGCATCAAATAATTGCATTGAAATGAAAGTTTATGGAAAATATGGTTGGATTGTGAGACGAAACAAAAGATGACGATGGGATTGAAACTGAAAAGGCAGAATTGGAAAATGAACTTAATCATACAGCCATGCCTGCATCTATTTCTCAAAAAAAATTAATCCTGGCTTTTAAACTCAGCTAATGTGAATAGGGCTCATAGTCAGCAATAACAGATGTCTGGAAGAAGACAATAAGGTCAATTACAGCAACGAATGAAAAACAGGTCCTTGCTTCAATGAGGAAGATAAAAAAAACCACCACCACCATGTGGCGTCCATCATGGTTTGAGTTATTTCCTATAGGGTGCTACTGCACTTTTAAAGACTGGAGGAGAAGGAGAAATAACAAGAAACCCATCACCAGGCATACATACCTATATAACATATACATATATATATATATATATATATATATATGTATATATGGCATGTATATATGTGTATATATATATATATATATATATATATATATATATATATATTATATTTATATATACCAGAGTAAGCACATAAATGCAAAATAAGGTGGTAAAAATAGTACTTGCATACTGGAGACAGAGTAATGTGCTTCATTAATAAAAATTAATAAAGACATCACAAAAACTGTTACTCAGAGTTTCGTGTTCTGTTTGTCGGACAAACCAAAACTATCTGACGAACAGAATGTGAAATTCTGAGTAACAGTTTGTGCGATGTCTTTGCAGCTTTATTAATAAAGTTTAATTATATATATATGTATGTGTATGCATATATATACATACACAGACACACACTTTATTTTTGGACATGTGGATCTCAAAATTCATAAAACTCAAACTAATAGCCTGTATACTTGGGTGACAAACCTTGGTGCGTCAAGATCCACTGTTCCAAGAAAAAAAAAAACAAGAATTTCCCTTTCTCTCAAAATTTAATAATTCTTATATCATCATCATTTAACGTTCGTTTTCCATGTTAGCATGGGTTGGACAGTTCGACCAGGCAGTCTGATCTGGCAGTATTTCTACAGCTGGATGCCCTTTCTAATGCCAACTACAAAAATCACCCACTACAATCACGGAGTGCCGTGAGTGTAGTGGGTGATTTTTACATGCCACTGGCACAGGGGCCTGATGAGGCTGGCAAATGTCCAAGATCAGTTGGTGCCATTACATGTCACTGACACGGACGCCAGTCAGGCGGTGCTGGCATCTGCCACGTTCGGACGGTGCTTTTAATGTGTCACCGGTACAGGTATCTTAAATACAATTTCCATTTGATTTTCCTTTTGATATATATATATATATATATATATAATATATATATATATATGCTAGCATGGAAAACGGACGCTAAACGATGATGATGATGATGATGATATATATATATATATATATATCAGTAGTAAATTTGCATACTTCACAAGTGTAGTATAAGTATCTTGAGGGAAGCATTATTCATTAAAGTGCTCAACAATTCCTCATGCAAGCTACAAACTATTCCAAAATATTAACAATTTGATCAAGGAATTAGAAGCAAAACAGAAATAACACATAAGAAACAGGAATATTTTCATCAATTCTTTTTTTCTTTGTTATGTTGCTGAAGACAAGAAAGAGATAAATGAAAAGAAAGGTAATAAGAATAAGTAGACAAAGGAATGGGGAAGAAATTCCAGTGGAGAATATTCAAAGAGTGAATAAAGATAATGACTGAAATAAGCAAGGGACAATGCCTTTTTGGGCCAAAGGATCCTTTTATTTATATGTTCCTTGTCAATTCAAAGATGTCAGTTTATTTCAAGTTTAACTTTCACCAACTACCAAGCTGCTGCTGCTAATAATAATAATAATAATATGAACACTCTGAACTTTGGAGACAGAAGGTCAGACATTACAATGTACTGGACAAAAATCATATTTAGTGCTATTTCGAGAATAATTTTTTTTCCATTGTCAATGAAAGCAATAACAAACAGATAAATTTCAAATTTCCTTTGTGATTTTCTTACCCTAAAAAAAAAAAAAATGAATATAAATTGTTTTATTTATAACTATATTTATTGATAAAAAGAGTGAAGGTAGAGAAACAAAACAAAACAAAAAAAAAGGTAAAAAAAAACTTTTCCTCTTTGGATATTCATTGCTGCGTACTGAAGCAAAAATTGTTTTAAAAAAAAATGTTTTTGTATTTATGATATATATGTGCAAGTGAGTACACACACTTCTGTGTATGTGTCTGATGGTGTATATATATATATATATATATATATATGCATACACACACACATACATAGACTATCTGTCTCACCCAACACACTAACATGTGTGTGTGTTTCTCAAGATTACAATAACTAAAAAAGGAAGAGGACAAAAAGCCCAGTTTATGCCAAGATACATAAATTTACTTTACGGACAACAACAAGAAGCTAATTTAAAAAGAATAATTTTGAATGAGGTAAATACTTATTGCAACTAAGAGATATTGCCAAAGTTTCAGATGTTAATAATCAGCTAAATGAGATGTTAATGCAAAATGAAGGAATTTCATTTCATGGTTGAAGGAAGATGTTGTTGGCAAAGGAAACTTTGACATGACAAGGTTTATTGATAAGAAAGACAATGTATGTATATATATACACATACATGTGTATGTGTGTGTGTGTGTGTATGTATATACTATGTATGTGCATACACACACTCACATTCATATAAAATCATACAAAAACAAACACACTATTGCAAGGTTCAGAAATAATCAGCAGAAATGTTAACAATATCAGAAATGAAGTTAATAAAAAGCTGTCTTTTTCATTGTCTAATGAATCTTTATCTGTTTTCTTCCCTATTTAGTTTTAAGAAAATGCACCAAGAATTCCGATGCTAATCTCAGTGTCCCTTCACCTCGCTGCAATAAACACCACCCTTCGAGTTTCGGAATGTGCCAAACTGTCATGGGTTGAATGCGTAAGTTTACAGTAGAAGAGATTTCTGAAGAAGGAAAAGGGTAATGTTAAGCTGTGTGTGTTGTGTGTGTGTGTGAGTGTTACTGTTTGTTTTTCTGTTCAATTATGACGAAAGCAAGGTTATGTTAATCTGAAGGGTTAGTCTATACTTTCATAGAGTACAAATTCATTATACTTTCACAAGAAT